>NC_056736.1:324201242-324303742 GCF_019279795.1 Protopterus annectens
AGCAAGAATACCATCCAGGAGATACATTTCAGAGAAAAAAAATATTTCAGGGAATAGTTTTAAAGAAAAGTATTTTAAAACGCACACTTCATATGGGCACAAGTTACTTCTTAAGTACTAAAGTGAGTAATCAAAAAGTCATACTTTACCAAGTATTTAAGAGCTTTTGTGATGGAGTGCAAGACAAGCATATTTCTTGTTACTGTGTCATACAATTATGCATGCTTTAGTTAAGCACCATAAATGAAAATAACTGATATCAAATGACTCTCTTTTTCATCTTTTTTTTTTTTTTTTTTTTTTTTTTTTTTTTTTAGAAATTAGGCTGTGAATATGTGACAGAGAGGTGGGGAAACTTCTTTCAGACTACAGGAACCCAGGAATGGGAGACACAAACCTATAAAAAAGAAAAAGGAAACGCACACCCTAAAATTCAGAAACTGGACCACCATGATGGTGCTTAGCCTCTCATTACTTACTGTCCAGATGAAGTACAGCTCAGAGTTTATTTGATAAGATCTTAAAAATTCATTGCTCAAACTGTTGCTAATTGCTAATCTCACTCATTCCCAGAGCAACATTAAACAGGCCACTACACTGTTTAAATCTATTCTTTTACCAAAATAAGGGTTAACATAGGAATACAGGACATTAGGAAAAGTGTGCAGCAAGTAGGGGAGGCACTCAAGAAAAACAGGTAAGGGAAGAATGTAATGGGGCAGGAGGTAGGGGGTAGGGGGAGGAAACATAATAATTTTTGTTGGACAGGTGTCCGTTTTTCTTTTTTTCCCAAAAGGGAATGGTGAAGAAGGGTGGAAGGGAAGGTGAAGGTAATAAAAGAGGGTGAGGGTAGGCAGAAGGGATAAACAAACAAACAAGCACATTAGAGAGACAAGACTGACAGTGAAGGTGCTGAAGAAGGGGGAGGATAGTGGATTTAGAGACATCAAACATAGTGAATATACTGATAATGGGGAGGACTGAACAACAAACATGGGAGGGCATGGACACAAAAGGGAGGATTACACTGTGATGGAGGATGGAGTCCAGAGTGGGCACAGTCTCCTAGTCAGTCCTGCCTGTGTCAGCCCCAGGTGTAGAACAAACAGTGTTTTCTCTACCTTCACCACTGGGTTCTGGCTGAGTTGTTGCTATCAGTTCTGGGTAGGGATGTCACTCTACATGCCACAAGAAGAGTTTTTCCAGGTGGCTGATGTGGGTGTCTATCCACTGATCAACCAGTTCCCTCACAAGTCTGCCAGCTCCCTATAGGTAACATAGTTCCCACTTTTGGTAGAGTCACAAAGGGAAAAACTGTACTTCCAGCCAGTGAAGTACCTGGGACAGCGGAGGATGGAAGACAACTCTTCACTAGTTCAACCATCAGGGGGCAAATCCAGCTGACTGAGGGGCAATTCTAAGGCTGGATAGGCTAGCTAGGGGTGGTGGAACCAAGACTAGTCACTAGCATTTCAGTGGCAGCTGCTGTAAGAAATTGCAAAATAATGGGATAGAAATAACAGATTGAAAAAAATAAGCTTTTGAAAAGAAAGTATAGCAACAAAAGAAGGAGAGAGGGGCAAAGAGAGAGAAGTTGCTTTATATCAAAGTATGAGATGTAGAACATAACATTTAAAGTAGCTGCATCATAAAAAATGAAGAACAACACAGAAAGCTGCTATGCAGTGACATACTATCTAATAAGGTGCTCAAAGGGAAACCTCTTCAGGGTGTAATACCTCCAGCACCTATTCCTGACAGGTTTATTATTGCTCTTATACCTACAAAGTACTATAACATTATTCTGTTAGTATGAATTGCTGTCTTTGTGCAACTATCATTTACTGTATCACTCGCATATGTGTACAGGTCTAACACTGAAATCAGTACCCGCACACTCAACCTGACTAACTGTTGAGCTAATGAGCCAGTCTCAGAAAACCATATGCATGTCAATACCAGAGCCTACACACACATATATATATAAATATATATATATATATATATATATATATATATATATATATATATATATATATATATATATATATATACCAATGCTTCTAACTGTATGGTTTACAGATGTGCAGTACATACACATGTATACATAACAACAATTCTTAAAATATGGTTTACATATATGCAAGCAACTTTTTCAAAACTAATGCAGTTAAAAACATTTCTCAGACATGAACATTTCAATAATGAAAGTGAAGCATATACATTCCTGTGCCTGGAAAGTCAATCCATTCTCCTCCAGAATAGGACTAGGACAGCATTTTCTTCAGTAGATTCTTGAGTTGTGGAGAGAGAGAAATGCAGGCATTTGCTAACATGTCTTCTACTTATTAAATATGGGGAAAAAAACATTAACATATTTACAGTACATCTCAGTTTACTTAGAATGACCTCTTCTTCTCATTGACACAGAAGGTCAGGATGATGCCTTTGCAGGTTAATGTATTGGTGTCTGCACTGCTCACCAGAGTGAGGTATGCTGTTAGTACTGGGAACCCTTATAGGAGTCCCCAGACAGGTTCCACCAGTGGTCCCTGTGCAATAAATAAAGGAAGTTCTTTGATTCCTTACTAGATCACCAGAGTGCCCAGCCATAAACAGTGCCACAGGAAACCATGGCCATACTCTACGTCTCATTCTAAAGAATAATGGTTGCAATCTCATAGTCACATCAGTTTTACATTTTGGCAGTTGCCCTACAACGTAGGGCATCTCAGTAGTGCCACTTCAGGTGTGGTGTGAACAAGATAGTGCCAATATTAATGGCATTTCATGGTGACACATCTCAACCAGCTCATGCATAGTGACTTTATTCACGTGGTAGCAGTCTATAAAGTCAGTGTCATGAAGGCCATGAAATGTCAAGTACAGTCAGATGACATGGCACCTCCAAGAATGGTGATGTGCAACATTATAATTGCTAGTGGGACTTACAGCCTGTTGCACAAACGTGTGCTATAGCTGTTGCTGTGCCTAATATTATTCTGTCAGGATTTTATGGTGGTCAAATTCACTGGAGATGGCATTTCCATTCATGGATTTTAAATATGTTTGAATTGATCTGTCATATTGTTTTTCATCATTTGCATGCACAGAGTCCCTCATTGTAATAATATTGCTCATTACCATGTTATTATACAATTTATACCACCATTAGCATATGCTGCTAATAGCTATGTTGCTTGGACTCTCTCACATGTGATCAATGCTTCTGTGAATTGCACAGACCCTGCACATGGCTGATCACTGTGTGCAATTATCAACTGCAATGTAGCCAACATATCTGAATCCCAGGCTTTCTCACTAGTTTCTTTCAGTTTGGTTAATTTTTGATAATCTCTGGCCCTATTCTTGTCAGGTCACAAAATTACACGATGTTGCAGTAAGTTACAATTTACAGACAATAGCAGCTGTGGTGTATGTCATAGTTTGCAGATGGCAGCAGTTTTTACATCTTGTTAGGTCACATAATTCTATGATTTTTATAGACAACAGTTTTCCAGAGAGCTGCTCTAAATTATAAATAAAATATCTGAGTTGTCTTTACTTTCTATAAACAAAATGTGTTTGTTTAATCTTGGCGGTACTGATTGTTGTGGCCGGAGAGCTTTATGAATTGTTTTACTGTATAATGAAGCTTTTGGTACAGTTACAGTTAATTAAATATACTTAGTTCAGTAATGTTATGTTATACTAAAATACCATACAAAAGTTGAAATTCTAATTCCTCACAATTATGCATAGTTGTGACTACTACTAGGAATGACTGCTCCTAGGATAGAAGGAATAGTAGCTGATTTCACTGTCAGTAGAGGTTAATTACATGAGACCACCCACAACAAAAAGACTGGAGAACAAGGAAAGTCAAAAAAATATTCTTATGTATAAACAAAGCATTGTGCTGAGAAAGGAAGTAGGGGCAGAGGGAGATACTATTAACACAGACAAGAATAGTCATGACAGGGGAATATATATTGAAAATATTAACATAGACAAAACTAGTCAGCTGCATGGGTTTTGAATAAATGAATAAACATGAACTGGATGCATTAGTAGGTAGATACAGTTCTGGTCTTTGGTGCAGGCTGGAGAAGTTGTTTGACCGCAACTGAGCTACAAAATATAAGTATCTTTTGATTATTTTAACAGATTACTGTTTTTATAATTTAATATATATAAAGCACTTTGTCTATTCAGAATCTTCAGAAATCTTTTTCTGTTTAAAAACTTTCATAGCTTGTTGTCTTAGGCTATTGTATAAACTGAAACATTTACTCTGTGTAATTATCTCTTGGCTAGTGGGGGCTGGTTCTTTTGTGTTCTTGTAAAAAAAAAAGTTGTTGTTCTGGTCTTTGGTGCAGGCTGGAGAAGTTGTTTGACCGCAACTGAGCTACAAAATATAAGTATCTTTTGATTATTTTAACAGATTACTGTTTTTATAATTTAATATATATAAAGCACTTTGTCTATTCAGAATCTTCAGAAATCTTTTTCTGTTTAAAAACTTTCATAGCTTGTTGTCTTAGGCTATTTTGTCCCACCCTCCCTCCCTGTTGGTGTCTTGCTCTTATACTTGGTGGCTTTGCAGTTGCCGCCCCTACTGTGACACACCTCCCAGTCTAGTGTCATTAGCTCATTCTTCTTAATACAGAGAGAACATTTGATAAGGCCTTCTGTTCCTCCTTTTTACCTTTTCAAAAGTAAAACAAAACTTTTTTTTTCTTTTTCGCCTGAACCTTCTTGTGTTCTGACTGTCCTTCTCAAACATATTGGAAATATACAGTATATTTCAGAGCATTTGTTATAACTGTATTTGCTATAACTGATTTAAGTATTTTTTTCTGGCTTTTTGAATATTTACTGCTTAGCGACTGCATCTTAGCCTGTTTATACAGCTCTGCATTCTATTTAAACTGTTTTTGTGTTGATTAACTGTTTTGCACTCTTAAAAGTTATTTGTTGCTTAATTTTACCTGTAGGCTAACACACTCAAGTGTGCTAGCCACTTAAAAGCATTTATAGCATTTACTGTCTGTTTTTTCCTTGTCTCTGTAAAAAAAAAAAAAAAAAAATCTCTTGTTTTCCCACCTTACTGAACTAGAGTAGTCCAGTTTCAGAGTTGCTGATCCCTGGGCTTTGTTTTTAGTTCCTGTTACTGATCCATTGCCTTATTAGGAAGGAGGGAAGTTTCTTTGCTTACCAGTGGGAGTGGGAAGCACTGAGCAGCCTTTTGTCCGAATTGGTGAAGTTTCAGCCAGAAACTAGTAGTCTATTGGTCGCTTTTGGGCCAATTCCTAGCTCCTTTCAGCCCCTGCTATAAAACACGCTAAACACGTGTTTTCCAGCTTGTACCAACTCTGCACAGATCCTCGTGGTGGCCTGCAGAGTGATCCAAGCAGCAGAGAGCTAAAAGAGTGACTTTCTACCAGATATAAGTATTTTTGTGGCTTTCCCACTGTTATTAAGCTAGCGACTGCATTTCGCCTGTTTTACTGCTACTTTAAGTGATTTCTGCATTTTACACTGTTTATTGCACTTTAAGTTACTAATTGTTGCAAATTGTTTCTGTAGGCTACACACTAACGTTTGCTAGCCGATTTACAGCATTTATAGCATTTACTGTCTGTTTTTTTCCTTATCTCTTTAATAAAACAATATAATCTCCTGTTTTCCCACTTTACTGAACTAGAGTAGTCCAGTTTCAGAGTTGCTGATCCCTGGGCTTTGTTTTTAGTTCCTGTTACTGATCCATTGCCTTATTAGGAAGGAGGGAAGTTTCTTTGCTTACCAGTGGGAGTGGGAAGCACTGAGCGCCTTTTGTCCGATTTGGTGAAGTTTCAGCCAGAAACTAGTAGTCCATTGGTCGCTTTGGGCCAATTCCTAGCTCCCTTCAGCCCCTGCTATAAAACACGCTAAACTGTACTGCTGATCTAACCAGCATATCCTATAACTGAAAAGTTCATCTCTACTTGATTCCCAAGTAGACTATTCTCTATCTGTAAAGCCTAGCACTTACTCCTACAGTACTTGCACCTTGATAAAGCACTCTTATTATAGATAGTACCCCACCAGCCCAAAACCCACTTCCCCGGAGTCCTTTGAAAGTTCTTTATCTACTACTTCTAGTATGTCGAGGGATCAGTTGCTAGTGTCCTCTCCAGCTCAACTGGTGAACCTGGGAATATTGAGGCAATGTTACAATTGCCTCATGTACACAGACAATCCTCTCCTTCTCCCACAAAACACAAATACATGCGAGAGATGCAACTATACGGCCAAACTGGAGGCTGAGATCTCTCAACATAGGACTGGCAAGACCAGACAGGAGGAGAAGGCAACCACACACAATACATACCCAGTCACACATGGTACCATCACAACTTCAAATCATACACATACTCACACAAAGACATACTCGGAGGCTCTGATCAAAAATTTACCAAAACAGCAGAGGCCACCAAAGCAGACACCCAAACAACTACCACCTCACGACCCAACACATGCAACACATAGACCACACAGTCAGAGTGTCAAACAGTCACAGCCCTTAAGGCCAAACAAAATGCCAGACACACTTGTCATTGGTGATTCCATAGTCAGACACACTGACGCCCCGCTCACCAGACTGAGTAAGGAGAAGGTCACAGTAAGCTGCCTGTCGGGCGCTAGAATCCGCCACATAACGCAAGCACTCAGGTCTCTCAACAGCAGGTACAAGTACGACTCAGTCGTTGTCCACGCTGGTGTCAACGACCTGAGACGTACCTCCTTGGACTACATGAAAAGGGACGACGAGGAGCTCTCTGATTATGTAGCCCAGGCAGGTATGACCCTGACCTTGAGCAGTATCCTACCTTCACCTAGAATGATGCCACAATACAGTGATAAGATGATCAGCTTTAATAATTGGCTTAAATTCTGGTGTCATTCAAAGGGGATCCAATGTCTGTCTGCCTGGGATGACATGCTGGACAAGCCACGCTGCTCGCAAGGGACGGCTTGCACCTGTCACCCTGGGCTTCCGGATATTGGCAAAGGCTCTTGCCACCCCCATAGTGCCTTTTTAGGCAAGGCTCAAATTCTAAACCTACCACCCTAGAACACCAAAAGGAAAAAACTAAGGGTAATGCTGCTCAATGCCAGAAGTCTCAATCTCAAGATGCACGCACTCGAGGCCCTTCTCAATATGGAGAACATCGATGTCTGTGCTGTGACAGAAACCTGGTTCAAGGCTCCTGAGAGCACCCCAGCACTAACAGGTTTCACCTCATATCATACGTTCCGGCCCCAAAATCCGGACAACACCAAGAAAGGAGGGGGGGTATCCATATTCATAAAGGACACCCACACCTCAAGGTTGGTGGCAACGCATGATGCATCGGAGACCATCCAGGTGCAATTAACCATAGGCAAGACTGCTCTGCAATTTGTAGCATGTTACAGGCCACCCTCTCAAACTCAGGAACCTCACATGGCCTTCCTGAAAACATTGGAGGGGATAAATGTATCTCCAAACACCATCATACTAGGTGACTTCAACTACCCTAATATAGACTGGGAACACTACTCAAGCCCGAACACTCTAACCCAAAGATTCCTGGAGTTCCTATACTCAAATGCTATGGAACAACTAGTCACCATCCCCACAAGAGGTGAAAACATACTTGATCTCATCATCACGAACATGGGATCAAAATGTTCAACACCGGAAGTATACCCCTCACTGGTGAGATCAGATCATAAACTAATCTCGCTGGAGGTCCTCATCCCGCCCCCACCTGAAACAAAAAAGACCACAGTGAAAAACTTCTCAAAAGCCGATTTCACACTTCTAAAAACTAGTGTGGTCTCCTTTAAGGCCCCTGAGCCAGTGGTAAACATTACTCAAACCGCTGAATCACTTACAAATGCCTTCTACCAGCACCTACAGGACTGCATGGATCAGGCAATCCCAAACAAAACTAAGACTCTCTGTACCAAAGGCAAGCGTCCAGTCTGGTGGACTCCAGCCATAAACAAGCTCTACAACAAAAGGAGGAAGCTACTACAAGATAGAGCAAAATCCTTGAAAGGTAAGACACCTTTGATCATTATAAGTAAAAACTAAGAGCTCTCATAAAATCATCCAAGGCAAATTTTGAGAGAAAAATCGCCAAGGACTCTAAAGACAATCATAAGGCCTTCTTTAGCTATGTTAGAAACCTAGGAGGAAACTCCCAGATATGCTCAGAATTAGTTCAAAATGATGTGAAAATTACTGAACCTACACACATTGCTAACATACTGGCTGACAGGTTCAGTGCAAACTTCTCCCCTCCCCAAAAGGAGAGATATCTATTCCAGAGGATTGTAGCCCCCCAAACATCTCCAACGCCCAGGTGAGAACTGCCCTCACTAAGGCAAAAAACACAGCATCCATGGGACCGGATGTTGTCCCCGGCTATGTGCTTCATGAACTCAACGAGGAATTAAACCCACAGTTAGGACAGCTGTTTAATCTTAGCCTCACCTCAGGATACGTACCCAAGGAGTGGTGCACGGCGACTGTGGTCCCACTTCATAAGGGCGGTGCCTCCACAGACCCTGGAAATTACCGCCCCATTAGCTTGACAAGCCTTATCTGCAAAGCCATGGAGAGGATCATAATGGAACTCATAAATAAAGACATAGGGAACTTGCAGACTTTGGATCCAACCCAGTTTGGCTTTGTCAAAGGCAGATCCTGCCTCTTAAACTTGGTTGACTTTTTCGAGACAGTCACCAAGGCCATTGATGAGGGAAAGGCAGTCCATACAGCCTACCTCGACCTGGCAAAGGCCTTCAACACAATACCCCACTCAGGTATCATCGAAAAACTCATCAGCTTGAATGTAAACCCATACATCACAAGATGGGTTGCAAACTGGCTAAGCGACAGAACCCACATGGTCAGAGTTGCTGGAGCCATGTCAGACTCAAAGCCTGTCACAAGTGGTGTCCCACAGGGCTCAGTCCTGGGTCCACTCTTGTTTGGCATCTACTTTTCTGAAGTACAAGCAAACACAGGAGGGTTATGGCTGACAAAGTTTGCAGATGACTGCAAACTGGGCGCCATAGTCGAAAACACATCTGACACAGATATCCTCCAGAAGGGCCTCACAGAAATGGATAACTGGTGCCAGAGCCATGGCCTGAAGTTAAACGCCAAAGAATGCATAGTCATACCCTTCGGGAAAAACAAGGTTACCCCTAGCTACCATATAGGTGACAATCCACTGAGCACAGAAAAAGTCATCAGGAATCTGGGGACCCAAGTTGACAGTAGTCTTCGCTTGACACTCATGTTGCTAAAGTAGTTAGGAAAACCTTCTATATCGCCCACCTGATCATGAAGGGATTCACATCTAGATCAAGGGAGGTCATCGTCCCCTGTACTCATCACTCATTAGACCTATGATTGAGTACAATGCCCGTTCGAATGTATCTGACCAGACACCTGATGCAGCTTGAAAGGCCCCAAAAGTTCCTCACCAAAAGGATAAAGGGTCTCAAAAATATGTCTTATGCTGCCCGACTGAAAGAACTCCAGCTTTATTCAGTCTCATACCGCTTGCTCAGAGGTGACCTGTGCCTGACATATAAGGCCATGTCAAACCCAGATTTGATGAATATGCTTCACCTCAAAAAATCTAGATCCCTCAGAACCACAAGGGCGGGTGACTTAAACCTTGACACGGTTATAAATAGAACGTGCTGGAGGGACAGATTCATCACCCAGAGACTCCCTATGCTGTGGAACAAAATCCCGGTACATGTGAGGCAGAGCACCTCGCTGGCCTTGTTCAAGAGGAATCTTGACCAATGGATGGGAGATCGCAGATATACCCCAGGGATTACTTCAGTGTCACTGCTTGACAGAGGCACAGAAAAATGATAGGCATAGTTTTTATTCAAACTAAAGGGGTGGCGAAAGCCACATAACTATGGGCTAGGCTTATAAATGCCCTTGGGCAGATAGCCTAGTATGAACCTATGAACCTATGAACCTATGATACAGTGTCTTGGAGACAGGGAGACTAATTAACACGTACTGTATATGCTTAAGAAGGAGATCATTTCTAAGGAGTAAGCAATTACTTATTTAGTTATACTCACAGTAAGTATCATAGTGGCATCCATACTTTATTCGATTTTCACTCCTTTGACTGCTTTAAAGGTCAGGGACAGGCAGAACCAAACCACAAGTGTGCAGTAAGGTAGACAATGCAATCATGAAGAGGGGATTACCCTTAGCACTCCAAAACATTCTCTGTCTCATTTTTCCATATTTACAGCATATTACCATTAACTAACACAATACTGCGGTGGTGGTGCTTTTGTAGCATTGTCACCTCACAGTAAGACGTTGTCCTGTTTGATTGTCAGCTAGAGCGTCTTCTGTGTGGAGACATGCGTGAATGGGTGTGCCTTCGTTGAAGGTTGTGCATCAGGGTCGGCAACTCGGCACGTAAAATTCTACTGCCAATCATTAGCGGACCGGAGTTCCACTGTGGCGACCCCTAACCGGGAAAAGCCAAAAGACACAACAACAACAACCATTAACTAACACAATGCAAATATTACAAGAGATGACAATTATACATAGTAAGTCCACATGTTTATATGGCGTAGTTTTATTTCTATTTGTATCAAAATGCATTTACTTGGATGAGCTGTAAGTAAAAGCCTTTGCCTTCCCTCCCAGCACTGTCATGCAAAAGCCCAGTATATAACTACCTCCTAATTATACAATCAAATACCATATCTGCACAAATGACAGGAATTGAAAGTCTTATGCTATGGGGCAATTTCTTTCACTGGCCATTTTACTAGGTCACCTGCCAAAGAACTATAGTCAGACAATATTTAAAGTCTTCCTTACTCACTAAGTACTAAGCAACACCAGGCAGACAGCCTGGTATAAGGGCAGCACCTGCTGATATGGAAAACAATAGGCTCCTTATGTCAAATACAAACAGGCCGACTGGAGGTTATTTCTGTAGTATGTTGGTCTCACTCACCAATCACTGCAGCAAACTAGCTTAAAAAGTATTGAAAGTAGTTGTTTGAAGCCTGATATTCTACCTAGTACAAAGCAGCACCAGCTGAGTGGTCTAGTAGAGTGACAACATCTACTTAGATGAAAAACTCACATTGGTGCCTAGTGCATAAAACCAGCAACAGAGGTTCTTTTGTTGTCTTTACTTCTCTCACCAGCTGTCACACCAGTATTTAAAGTACAATTTCTGTTCCTTGCACTAAGCCATATCCAACAAGTAATCCAGTATAATGAAAACATGTTATTATATAAACAAATTACTCTTTGTGAAGTACAAAACAAAGACATTCAGTAAAAAAGGAAAGCACAATAACATTTCACTCTGATGCAAGTGTTGTAGCTCTGAGGACCTACAGCAGAGAAATCCTCACTTGCAGTGGTCATTTTATGACATGGTATGGTGAGGATCATTGGGGTTGATGTGTTAAAATGTAATATTGTAAGTATACAAACAAGGAGACAGACTGAAAGAGGATGGTGAGCAATATTTAAGATACTGAAGATTAAAAGTTATGTAAATTACATCTAATCAACACATGAAAAGAAAAACTGACTCTCTTAAGGGGAAAATAATAGTGAGGAAGTGCACGGAAAATGGAAATAAACTGACAGGTACTGGTAGTGTATAAGGAAAATTTATTATTAGAAATGTAAGCAGTGTTAAATTGGGGTATTGTGATATATTTTCTAGTGAACAGACATACCTATTATGAAAGCATGCTGGCAATGCTATATGTTGTTTTCATATGACTATTTATATTGCTATGGATGTGCTCATATCATGTTGTTCCAATGTTTGATGGGCATGTCTAAGCAGATACTTAGGTTTTTGATAGTTTTGACATACTTATTCAGTGCAGAACAGTGGCATCTGGTGACTTTAAAGTAGGAGGGTACAACTAAATAATCAGAGCTAATTGGAGAAAGGGTGGGGCTATATAATAATAGGATGATAAAATTACAGATGGAGTCAGTCATTTTCATCCACAGACCACCTCAGTATCTACTCATCCTAGCTACTTTATTGACTGTATATACTTCAGATTTTGACTGCAATCAACAGGACTGGCCTTAGGTGAACTGGAGCCCTACCAAATGAATTTTATAAGGCATCTGAATCATTTTCCCTTGCTCCCCCATTTTGGCCCCAGAACATCCAGGCAGATAATTTATTTCTTTTGTTTTTTTTTCCACACATTGTTTTACTTTTTATCTTTTCTTCTCTACTTTCAATACACCCTAACTAGCCAAGATTGCACTGGAATAAGTGTGGAGAAAGTAACTGAATTAAGTCAAACAATTCTTTATTAACTCTTAACGATATCACCAGTGATTTAGTTAAGCATTAATAAAGCATTGTTTTTATAAATGTATAACTGTATAACTTCAGATGTGGTGTCTCTTTTCATCTGGTGCCTCCAAGTGGCCTTTATTCAGTTTTAAAGATATATAAATCCTGTCTGGGTATAGTGCTTGCCTGTATATGTAGTTACCTTTTGTGTACCCCTTTGATTTTAGAATGATATGAAAATTAATGTGTGAATGGCTGCAGGCATACATTAAACAGCAGAGTGTGATGGGAGGGGAATCCAAAGCACATGGATAAAACCCAAACAAAAACCTTGAAGAATATGCCAATGTCACACAGAAAGAATCACAGGCAAAAACATAGCAGGAGAACCAAGATATGTAAGATGACAATGCTACTTGCTTCTGCAGTATGCAATTGATCAGTTGCTGTAATGCATTTTCTGCCCGGACTTCAACAGGCATTTATTTATTGTGTACAATTCAGGTATATGACTTTGGTAGAAAGTGAAAGAAATTCTAACCAATTTTTGACTGTTAAACTCAACCACAAACACACACACACACACACACACACACACACACACACACACACACACACACACACACACACACACACACACACACACACACACACAAAATCACTTTCATCCACAGAGAGCTCCTATGTGTATACAGTACAGCTAACATGTTGACTGACCACACTTCACATATCTGATTGTTTTAAAAACAGCCACTTTAAAATATTGCAGCTGGCTTTACACAGATTGAAACTATTCTGCAAAGCCAGAAAAATGACTATGTAACCTGAACAAATCACAACAGGGTCAGACACTTATATCCACTGATAGCCCCCATGCCCAGCAATTAATGTTAAACATGTCAATTGTGCACACTTTAGCTTTCAAATAATGGTTACAATACCACATTTCAACTTTATTTTGCAATACATTAGTCACAGACAAGTTTTCCAGTTTGATTGATGTAAATACACATTAATCATGCAAAAGCTTGAATAATCATTTTTTAAGATATGCAAAAATAAGCAGGGTCAGTCACTGTCATCCACGAGAACTGCCGTAATTAGTAGTTTTAGACATTTTTTGACTGAAAACACCTAATGCATTTAATTGTGAGAAACTTCTGGCAAAAGTAATGTATTGCAACTTAATTTCATGCAAACAGTACCCACACAGAAGTATTTCAACTTGCTTCACACTAATATACATTAGTCCTGCAAAGGCAAATAATTTTAGTTTAACTTGAGCAAATGGCAGCAGTGCCTGTCACTTTTATTCACAGAATGGCCCCAATACCCAGCAATTATATTCACTTTTTGACTGCATACACATTGAATGTCTGATTATGATAAAAATCATAGCTACGGTAAAGGTCTATATTAGAAGTCCAAATGTTTAGATGATTGAACACCTAATCATCGATCTTCTAATATCGAAAGCAAAAAATGGCGAACAGCCGATTTAATGCAGGGAAAGATTTCCCTTGGCCATTCGCCGGAGTTTGCTATTTCCCTACTGTTGAGCAATCTTGGAGTTGGTATATTTAGTTAGGGGAGGTTTGGGGGTGAAGACCCCCAATTAATTTAGATGTAAAATAATGTTTTTTGTGTTGTGGCTGAGGGACATGTTTCCCTGGGACGTTCGACATTGTGCAGTTCAATATTAGAACATCGATGTTTAGGTGTTCGATCACCTAAACAGTCGGTCTTCTAAAATAGACCCCTACAGTAACATACTTCAATGTTGCTCCATTTGAATAATACTTGTAATAAAATATTCCAACTTGTTTTTCACAAATATGCATTTATTCTTGCAAGGCCAAACTAATTATCCACATACATGTCCCCATTCCAGGCAACCAATGCCAAATGTGTTGACTTTGCATACCTCAGACATCTTACTGTGACAAAATGATGGGCACAGTAATGCATTTCAGCTTCTTTCACACAAACAGTAGCCACAGGAAAGAACTCCAACTTGCTTCACACTAATACACTTTAGTCTTCCATAGACAGAATAATGACTGTTTAACTTCAGCAAATAGCAGGGACATTCAATTTCATCAACAGAGACCCACCATACACAACTAATAAAGTAAAATGTCTTGTCCATGTATGTATGTCTTTTGGCTTTTCCCAGTTAGGGGTCACCACAGCGGAACTCCGGTCCGCCCATGATTGGCAGTGGATTTTACGGTGCCGAGTTGCCAGCCTGATGCCCAGCCTTCAATGAAGGCACGCCCATTCATGCCCGCACCTACCTGCATGCCTTTAACATCACTCAACCGCGGGGAGGGCATGCAAACTCCACACAGAAGGCACTCCAGCCGAGAATTGAATGGGAGAACCTCTTGCTGTGAGGCGACAATGCTAACCGCTGCACCACTGCAGCTTATATATACCTCAGATATCAGATTACAATAAAACAATCATAATAATTGGCCACGATATTTTATTTCACCCTGCACCTACTGACCCCCCCACATGTACACATACACATGCACACACACACACACACACACACACACACACACACACACACACACACACACACACACACGTGAGCACGCACACACATACACACATATGCCCCGCCAATTATAACTTGTATGGCATTGTATATTTCAGATATCTGCCTGCAATCAAGTGAATGGAATGAGCAAACACATAAAATGGTGGCCATAACAACATATTTGACAATCAATTGCAACCATTTTTATGACTGATTACAACTCAAATGTCTGCCCAGAATGAAATTAATGAATAAACAAATAAATGCATAAATGATTGTCTGGGAAATTTTTTAAGCTTGCTGCTGTCCAAACCATACAGTACAAACCATTGTGACCCACCCACAAATACACACACACACACACACACACACACACACACGTGACCAAGGTTACAGCCATTTATATAACTGAGTATGCCTCAGATGTCTGATGTGACCAAATTACTGAATAAATATATAAACATTGCCCTGCAAATGCATTTCAGCTTGCTGATAATGGAACCAAACTATACAATGAAACCCATTGTAACCATTCTGCATATAAGTACACACACACACACACACACACACACACACACACACACACACACACACACACACACACACACACACACACATGCAATTGGAGCCACTCATATGACTGTCCACTCTGGAGCCACTCATATGACTGTCCACTCTGATTTTCTGCTTATGATCAGATAAATTAATATTTGCATGAATAACATCCTGTAAATCTAGTTCAGCTTGTTGCTATATGAACCATACAGTGCAACCACAGTAACCCTCTATGCAAATACACACATATACCACCCCCACCCACAGACAGACACAAGCACTGAAAAAGTACTTATCTTATAGATTGACTGGCAGTGCCACATCATATAAAGTGCTATTGAAAATAAATGAAAATAATAACATTTTAATTTAAAAAATGCATACTCACACTTACATTGCTCCAAGCCCCGTATACTTCTTTAGCCTTTTCAGACTGATTCAATCACCTGAGGCAGCCTAAACAAATAGGAATAGCTCATTGGTGCTTTGTACAGCAGCCCAGACAGCCTTCTTTGAAACAGCAGTTCTTCCTCTACCAAAATGCAGAAGGATACACAATAAAGTAAAACTGTCTTTTTTATGGTGTACGTATAATGCTGAGATGTCTTAGAAAAGAGCTCAGCTAAGAATATCAGACTTTTTCTTTCTTTCTTTCATTTTCTTTCTTTCGTTCTTTCTTTTTTCCTAACAGAAAGAGTTACAATCACCAAAACAGGACATTTGACATTTTGTTTTAATTTTAAATGAAAATAAAATAAAATAAAAATAGAACCATGAGTTATGATTTTATTGTGGGGCTGCAGCTTAGCAACTAGTACCACAAGCTGGATCTGGTACAGAATCTTCATTAATGAGTTCTACACAACAGGTCTGAGCATGAGACAGACAGTCATGCCAAACACCAAAGATTCTTTGTCAGAAGCGGTGGGTAGTTAAAAAGTGACTGTAGCTACAAGAAAACTATGGGTCCGTCTTTTCTCAAATAGGAACTGCTGTTACTTGCTTCATCATTTTTCCATAGCATCACCATATCAACAATAAACAGCACAGAGATTAGACTGCAGAGGCCAGTGTGGAGAAGGAGATAATAAAAAGAGTAAAGCATAAATAGCCAAGAAATGATCTTTGCCACTGCAGGCAAAAGGCCGAGAGGAGAAGGTTTCATTGAGTACCACTTGCATTGTACAACTGAGTAAACAGAAATCAAACCTCTTCAGGTGGAATTATAATCAACCCTCTTCAGGTACAATTGCTACCACCTGTGACATATATTTACAGGATGAAACTGTGGGGAAAAAAATGAAATGTTTTATGTTGACTGAAATACCTCACAAAGAGAATCCATGGCCTCCAACACCTGTCCTTTGTGGACAGGGTCAAATCACTATCACTCTACTTCGTATTGTACAGATTGCACAGAGGTGATCTGTTCATAGGTTCATAGGTTCATACCAGGTTATCTGTCCTAGGGCATTTATAAGCCTAGCCAGAGTGTGTTTGGCTTTCGCCACCCATTTTAAATTAATTTTGCTATGCCCTTTTTCGAGGTTAGTATACTGTGCCTCTGTCTAACAGTGACACAGAAGTGATACCCAGGGTAAACCTACGATCTCCCATCCACTCATCAAGATTCCTCTTGAAGAGAGTCAGTGAGGGACTCTGCCTAACCTGGACTGGGATTTTATTCCAGAGTGAAGGGAGTCTCTGGGTTATGAATCTGTCCTTCCAGCATGTCCTATTTATTTCAGTGCTGAGGTTCAAGTCTCTCGAGCGCGTAGCTTGATGGGATTTGGATTTTCTGAGGTGCAGCATGTCCATTAATTCCGGGTTGGACATGGCTTTATACGTCAGGCACAGATTGCCTCTGAGCAGGAGGTATGTCACTGAGTAGAGCTGGAGTTTCTTTAACTGGGCAGCATATGGCATCTGTTTGAGCCCTTTGATCCTCTTGGTGAGGTACTTTTGGGGTCTTTCCAGTTGCTGCAGGTGTCTGGTAAGGTACATCCCAAAAGGGGTATTGTACTCAATGATGGGCCTGATAAGGGATGAGTAAAGAGGCACGATGACCTCCCCTGATCTAGATGTGAATCCCTTCATGATTAGGTGGGCTATATGAAATGTTTTTCTAACCACTATGGCCACATGGTTGTCAAATGAGAGATTGCTATCAACTTGGGTCCCCAGGTCCCTAATTACTTCTTCTGTACTTAATGGATTACCACCTATGTGGTAATTTGTGGTCACTTTGTTTTTGCCAAAGGGGATGACTATACACTTTTTGGCGTTTAGCTTGAGGCCATGGCTCTGGCACCAGTTGTCTGTTTCTATGAGGCCCTTTTGGAGGATGCTTGTGTCGGCTGGAGAGTCAATTATGGTGCCCAGTTTGCAGTCATCTGTGAACTTGGTCAGCCACAGTCCTTCCGTGTTGGCCTGTACCTCCGAGAAATATATACCGAACAAGAGAGGTCCCAGGACTGAGCCTTGTGGGATGCCACTTTCTAACTGGTTTGGAGTCTGACATGGCTCCAGCAATTCTAACCATGTGGCTTCTGTCCTTGAGCCAGTTTGAGACCCATCTAGTGATATAGGGGTTTATATTTAAGCTGGTGAGCTTATCTATAATGCCCCAGTGGGGTATTGTATCGAAGGCTTTTGCGAGGTCCAGGTAGGCTGTGTGGACCACCTTCCCCTCGTCAATGGCCTTGGTGACTGTTTAAAGAAATCAACCAGGTTTAAGAGGCAGGATCTGCCCTTAACAGAGCCAAACTGGGTAGGATCCAGTGTCTATAGGTCCCCAATATCTTTATTTATGAGGTCCATGATGATCCTTTCCATAGCTTTGCAGACCAAGCTAGTCAGGCTTATGGGGCGATAGTTTCCAGGATCTGTAGAGGCACCACCTTTGTGGAGAGGGACCACTGTTGCTGTACGCCACTCTTTGGGTACATATCCTGTAGTAAGGCTGAGATTGAACAGTAGTTTTATGTTTGGGTTTAGCTCTTCTTGGAGTTCATGTAGGACGCAGCCCGGGACACCGTCTGGTCCCATTGATGCTATGTTTTTTTGCTTTGGAGAGGGCAGCTCTTACCTGAGCATCTGAGATGTCAGGGGGGCAGCACTCTGCTGGGATAGATATTTGCCCTTTTGGTGGAGGGGGGGAGAAGTTTGCGCTGAACCTGTCAGCTAGGATGTTGGCAATGTCTGTGGGTTCGGTGTATTTTGCCCTACTAGAGATGCTCCATATCCGTAAGTCTAACTCCTCACACATTACCCACTTGAAAGGCCTGAATCTGATATGCGAGATCAATGAATCCTACTGGACAGACAGATTTTTTTTCTCTCAGAGGTTGCCCTGTCACTGGAATAGACTTCCCATATACATCAAACAGAGTACCTCACTGACCCTCTTCAAGCACAACCTTGATGAGTGGATGGGAAACCACAGATTTGTCACAGGGATTCCACCTGTGTCCCTCATGGACAGGGATGACAAGTGCTGACTGAGGTTTCTTTTGGGGAATAAACTCTTGACTAGGCTTGTAAGGGCCCCAGGGTCATTAGCCTTGTAACATCCTATTATCCTATGATCCTATGATTGACAAGGTTTATTGCTGTCATCAGCTCATGATATATGCTCTATGTGGATAAAAAATGAGTGATAGTGCAATTGTCAGATCCCAAGCCATGGTGGTCATCACAAAGCAGTCCACACCTCCCACAATGTTCAGAGTAATGTTCAGAAGTTTATCTCACAGTTATCTTATCTACAGATTCAATCTGCTCCAGTAAAGAATTATGGATTTGGGAAGGTGGAATTTGAAAATGTTGGACATTGTCTGAGGAAAACATCTAGTAAGCAGGCATGAGTGTGGTATAAAACAACAATGGGAATGCTCCAGACCTGTCATCATGGAAGCAATAAACATTTCTGTGAAATGCATGCACAAATCAAGGTGGCACATGTTTAAATAGTGCAAGTAGTGCTCCAAGTGCCAGAGAGTCAATGGAGTGAGGGGAAAGAGAAGCTCTCGCTTTCTTTTCTTCTATCAGAGGGAAGTTGTGAGGTATTTTGCCGGCCTACGCTCACTGTAAGGGACTTTGATGCCAAGTGGAAGCTCTGGCACACGTAGACAAAGTTAGTAGTGAAATTCAGGTAGTTCACCTTTGGAAAAAGGTTTGCACATGACAGAATATGAACATGAACTGCAGCACAACCATCACTACATATCAAGCATGGAGGATGGGGGCTAAGAGTAGACCAAAGAGGACCTACCTTCCCATCATGGTAGTGGAATAATTGTATGCCTGGATCTCCTTTCTACCTTGCTATGGAGCTTGGGGAAAGACACTGCAATATACCGGGCGTACAACAAAAGGAAGGGAGTAATTACATTGACTTTCAAAGAAGTTGGCACCACAGGTTACAGAACAAAATATACAACTCAAAAATATTATCAAATTTAAATGGAGAAAAGGAAGAAAATACAAATGAAACAAGAAAGAGGCTGTTAAGGAAACCAACAAAGCAAAACATCAGATAAAGAAAAAATATCTAATTTATCAAGAAGACAGATAAAAACTTTGTTAAAGTTGCTAGATATGAGAGAATGGAATGAAAAGTAAAGGTTAGTAAGGAAAGTTAGAGCTGCTAAATTATACTTCTCAGTATTAAACAAAAAGAAGATTTGCCAAACCATCCAGTAGAAATGGCCATACTCAACAAGTTGACATCCAATTGTTTCCTAAATAAAAGTTTTCAAAAATGTCAGAAATCAGTGATGTACAAGGTGATGCAGCTGAATTGATTTCATTGTAGAATTCATTAAAATGTTAAGGAATATCACATATCATTTCTCTTAATCAGAGTAACATGAAACATAGGCTTTCCTTTGGTTCCCCTATCAGTTAGTAGAAATGCACTACACTGAACACAAGCTTTCTGATGCTACACAAAAATCAGGAAAGTTGATAAAAGAAAATAAAATGAGCACAATTCATAAAAAAATGGAATAATTAAAAACCAAGATCGAAACATAAAATTACTTCCGGAGTTCAAAGCACCCAAATGTATCATTTATGGCATCATACCTCCTGCATCTCCTTAACTTTGGTAATCACTGTCAAGGTGGTTGTATTTTGTGAAAACTATACTCTCCCATTGAGGTAACTACTGCAACATTAATTCATTCTAACATTATTTGAAAGCTTAAGGGAAGCACAGCAGTATCACTAATTTTCTTCTTGTACAAATAATGGGGAAGATAATATATTTCTTGAAGTCTGAAAAATAGTTAGTGACATTCTCCTTTAATAACATAGGCTGTAAACATTCAACCTGTCAGCCTGACCTCAGCTGTAGTTGAACTCATGGAATTATTGTTAACAGTTTTTCTTTTTTTAATTTGTGGAATCTATTGAGACATAGCTCAAGGTGAAATAGATCACCAGTACATAGATACAATAATTTACCAATACATGCATCAACACATAGAGCAACATCTCATGGAGCCTCTACCTCTATGTCCATAAGGCAAGTCACAACACAATCCAACATTCTAGTCATTGGAGACTCCATCGTGAGATACACTGATGTCCCTCTTACCAGGATGAGTAAGTAGAAAGTTACAATCATTTGCTTATCAGGGGCTAGGATCTGCCACATTACACACACACACTCAGGTCAGTGACCACAAGTACCAGTATGACTCAGTCATAGTCCATGTGGGAGTAATGACCTGAGACATACCTCCCTACACTATATGAAGAGAGACATCATGGAGCTCTCAGAATATGTGTCTCAGGCTGTTATGAGCCTAGCATTAAGCAGCATTTTATCCTCTCCAAGTATGATGCCACAATATGAGCAAAAGATGATTGACTTTATTAATTGGCTTAGTTTCTGGTGTCATTCTAAGGGGGTGCAATATTTGTCAGCATAGAAGGAGATAGTCAACAGACCATGCTGATTGCCAGGGATGGTCTGCACCTCTCCCCTCTAGGCTTTTGAATATTAGTTAAAACATTGTCTTCCTCCATAATGCCTTTTTTTAGGCAATGCCAGACTGAAAGTACTTCTGACATAACAAACCAAAACCAAGAAAATCTAAAGGTATTACTGCTTAGTACTAGGAGTCTAAACAAAAAACTCCACTCCCTAGAAACTCTCTTTACCCTAGAGAATGCTTCTGTCTGTGCAGTCACTGAGACATGGTTTAAAGTCGCAGAGAGCACACCAACAGTGGAAGGTTACAATGCCTTCCACACATTTAGGCCGGCTACTTCACAGGCAGGGACTAAAGGTGGAGGTGTCTCTATTTACATCAAAAATAAATATACTTCAAGGCTGGTCAAACAGGACAATGCACTTGAGCAGATCCATGTTCAATTCACCATAGGAAAAATCCAATACCACTTCCTTTCAAGCTATAGGTCCCTCACTATGATCCAGAAAACCCATGCCATGTATTGAAACTTATTAGGAACACTAACCATTTAATCCAATACCATATTCATGGGTGACTTTAATTACCCTAGTATTAACTGGGAATCCTATATGCCACTAAATGTACATGCACAGAGATTCCTGGATTTTGTCAACACAAACTCCCTGGACCAGATATTCAATACACCAACCAGGGGTGCAACCATATTGGATCTGGTCCTCACTAATATGGGAGACTGCTGCACAACCCCTACTGTAATGCCTTCCCTGGTAAGGTCAGACCACAAAATGGTCTCCTTTGAAGTAAAATAAACCCTGAACCCCCAGCTAAACCTGGAATATTCAGGAACCATTCTAAGGCTAGCCTCCTGCTATTAAGTGAGAACCTGGCAAAAGTTCAAGCACCCATAAACCCTGAGAACACTTCTGCCTATGCAGAACTGTTCTCAGAAACCCTGCACAAGCATGTTGGTAGCTGCATAGAGGCAGCTGTACCCACCTGGAAGAAGTACAGAACTAACTCAAAAAACAAGACACCCTGGTAGAATAACAAAATCAATCGTCTGTATAACAGGAGGAAGAAAATGATGGCAAACATTAGGAATTGCAGCACCCAGCAGGATAAAAGTACTCACCTCACACTAAACAAACAACTCAGAGGACAAATAACGTCTACCAAAGCCAAATGTGAGGTATGTTTGGCCTCCCAGGTCAACAACAACCACTAAGCATTCTTTAGCTATGTTTACTGCCTCAAAGGCAATACACAATTGTGTTTAGAGCTCATTGTAAATGGAGCCACCTATACTGAGGCAGAAGATATAGCAAACCTCCTGGCTGATAAATACAGCTTCTACTTTACCCCCTCTCTCCCCCTCTACCTTCCCTCAGGAAATATCATCAAATATAATTCCTCCTACTATCACTAGGGAACAGGTCCTTAATTTTCTCTTTAAGACCAAGAACACTAAATCAGTGATCCCAGACAATATCCCAGGATGCCTTGTAAAAAGCATGAAATATGACCTGTCAGGTGCTCTGGAATAACTATTTAACTGTAGCCTCCAAACAGGCTGCATGCCTCACGAATGCAGAAAGGCAACAATCATTCCTCTGTACAAAGGTGGGCCATCTACAGATCTTGGAAACTACAAACCCATAACTCTTACTAGTCTTATATGTAAAGCTATGGAAAGAATTATCATAGAAATGATCATTACAGATATAGTAAACCTCAAGACACTGGACCCAACCTAATTTGGTTTCATCAAGGGCAGATCATCCCTAGTCAACCTGGTGGACTTCTTCGAGAAGGTCACCAAAGGAATGGATGAGGACAAAGTCATTCACATTGCCTACCTTGACCTGGCCAAGGCATTTGACACAATACCTCATTCGGGTATTGCTGACAAACTCAAGAGGTTAGTTACAAACCTGTATGTCACCCTGTGGATAGCCAATTGGCTCACAGACAGGACCAAGGAAGTTAGAATTGGGGAGTCCACCTCTACAAAAAGACAAGTCACAAGTGGAGTCCCTCAGGGATCTGTCCTTGGATCGCTCCTTTTTGGCATTTACTTCTCAGTGGTCAAGGCCAGTGTCAGTGGTCTCTGGCTGACTAAATTTGCAGATGATTGCAATTAGTAGTTGACACTGAATCTCACACACTGACACAAATGTTCTACAGAAGTGGCTGACACAGACAAACAAATGGTGTCAGAGTCAGGGACTACAACTAAATGTCAAGAAATGCATAACAGTATCATATGGGAAGTCATTCATCCCTGGTAACTGTCATATTGACAACACATACCTTAGAGATGACAAAGGTATGGCATTGAATTCCAAAGAAGTCATTGTTCCACTGTATTTGGCATTCATAAGACCTATCATTGAGTACAATGCCACCTTTGGTATGTACCTAACCAGGCATATCCAACAGTTGGAACGTCCATAGAGGTTCTTCACTAAAAGAATACAGGGCGTAAGTAATATGTCCTCTGCAGTCCGCCTCAACACCCTATCCCTGTTTTCTGTCTGCTACAGGCTTTTGAGGGTAAATCTGTGCCTGGCATACAGGGCATTGTCTGACCCCACTCTGATGAACCTCCTGTATATCCACAAAACAAAGAGCACCAGAATTACCTGTTCTAAAGACTTAAGCCTTGCCTGTGATATAAATAGGACCTGCTGGAGAGATAGGTATATATCCCAAAGACTACAGGAACAGGCTCCCCATCCATGTGAAGCAGAGTTCCTCCCTAACCCAATTCAAGTGCAACTTGGACAATTGGATGGGAAGCCAGAAATTCATCCCTGATTTGGCACCTATGTCTCTAATGGACAGAGGTAACCTGTAAATGGTTCATCTCCCAGGCCCATGCTTACACTTATCAAGCATATCAGAACTTGTCAGAGATTCGGGATGCATGGCTAGGCTTAAAAAGGCCCTTGTGGTCATTAGCCTAGTAAACACGTATGAACCTATAAACCTATGAATACATGGTTGGGCACAGCAAAACTAAAAGTTGTTTGACTGGGAAGCAAATATATTAGCCAAAAAGGGTCTGTGAATGTATCCTACTTGGACTTAAAGATATTAATGTGGTGCCCCAAAAAGACCAGAGAACAAAATAAAAGGTTTAGACTGAAGAGCAGGTGATAGCACAGGTAAAATACTGGTTATGAAGAAAGATGCAGAGATCAAATGATGGTTGTATATGGCATAATATTGGGGTGGGGATAGTAATGGATTTAGTCCTTTTCAGTATCACTAGGGAAATGATGCAATAAACAGAAGCTTCATTTGCTGGAAGAAAAGTAGAAAAGGTAACAGAGATTCATAAAAATGATAAACAGTAGCAGCAAAATGGGAGAATGGCCTGTGAATATTCATAGCAAATTATATAAAGGTAAGCAAGTAATGTGATAAAATAGTAAACAAAGACAGATATTGCATGTCCAGGAAAAGGTAACAGAAGCAGGAAACAAGAAGCTATTACTCCATTTATAGAAAACTGGCAAGACCCCTTATGATTATCATATGCTGATCTGTAAACATTATTGTGAACTACGTAAGTTAGAATTCAAGCATTTCTTATGCATTAATCCTTTCCCCTGAATTCCCACATGTAGCCCCACTATGTAGTACTGGCTTTGTGGCATGATGGAGTTATACTGAAAGTCCATTTTCACTAATTCTAGCCAGAAAGGACAGTTCAGATTTAGATGGAAATGGAAAGACTTTGCACTTTGCAATGGCATTGGTATAACAGGAAACCAATAGATCACTCTTGCAGCCTTGAAAGATATGACAGAAATTTCTAAGTATCCAAATAGTTGCCACAGAATCAAACTGAAACTGCACTTGGGGGGAAATAATTCATTAGAACAAACCAATAAGCCATAAAATATGAATGGATAACTCAAAGGAGATACAATGAAGTATTAATTACTTGAAAGGCAGGTGGATATATGAATAACCCATTTGAAAAGGTAGTATGGCTAAAAGACACTGATGGAATTCATAAATGTAGTAGGCAAAAGTACATATGAAGAGTAAAAAAGTAAACCATTGGTTAAGCTAAGCAGGGCTAGCATTTTCCCATTAAGTGGGAAGTAAGAAGCTATTATCAGCCTTGTAAATACATATTTTTAAAATGAATCAAGATGGAATCAGGTGGATTTAAAACTGCAGAACAGCACTGAGAATACTATTATATCTGGTGTGTAATTTTACACTTTATTTTATATTTGCTCAGTAGAATATATTTGTCTATTAATATTCCTTATCCAGATAAAAATATTTATCTTTTAATTTATGTATTTGTTAATTCATTACTTTGTTTATTTATTTATTTATGTCTTAGCTAGATAAGTTCATGTAGCAGTTTTTCAGCCACAGGTTATTACCAAAAAAAAAAAAAATCAGAAATATATCCAGGTAACAAAATTAAAAATCAAAGATGTTTCACTACATTATAGCAACTGCATGCAGAGTACATTTATCATTTTACATCACTGAAATAAATACATTTTGGTCTGCCTTCTTAACTGTGTCGTCTTTCCTAAGAAAATGGTTTAAACAAGGTCATAGAGAAAGCTAACAAGTTCTTTTATCCAATATCTATCTATCTGAGAAGAATAGTAGCATTTTCATAAAATAAAGGTGTACCTTGTTAAATGCTAAATAATAAGTGTTTGGATGCAGCCTGTATCATAAATGTAAGAAAAACAGAAGCATTTTTCTTTAAATAAAGGTATACTTTATTAAATGCTATATAAGTGTTGCACAGAGTCTCTATTAGAAATTACTTTGAGCTGGTATATACAGCATTACTAAGTTAAGTTAAGAGTTAATCTGTTCAGAACAATTATTGGAGATGCTTGTTCAGTGTACTTGGAGCTTTCTAATAAATCTGTACCGAAACATTAGCAACCCTGGCACAAGCTTTATTTTTTAAGAGAAAATGCAAATAAAACAAATCCTGACCAACCATTTATATATTTATTATATACATTTCTTCAGGTATAAAAGCATATAGCAAGCTGTTCTCATTGAAAAAAATCACTTACCTTGGCAATACTATTTCTTTTACAAAAGTCTACATTGTACTATAGAACCTCTTATGCTAGTTACTAGGCCATATCTCAGAAGGCATCTGCTTATGGAAGAGAAGCATGAGGTTAGTATAAAACATGCATAAATAGACAGACGGACACCCACACAAATGCACATCTGCACATACATGCACAGTTACACATGCACAAACACACGCACATGCATGCACACATGCACACACACATTACATATGAAAAATAAGCAATCAAGGAGCAGAATAAATATATTAATAGAAAAAGCTGCTTACGCATTATTATACCTGCATACATTTGTCTTTCTTTTGTTATATCAAAAAGAGTGACAGTGGCAAATCATTGCTGTAGGGGACATCTTTTGCAAGTTACAAGTTTCAAATATGAGAGTTGAAAAACCACCTTGACAGTTGTTTAAGACAGAAATCTGGAACTGGTCCACAAGGCAGTGAGTATTTAATTCATATTCATATAGTCTCTTCTTTCCTGTACAATATACTGCTCAAGGGTGAATATGATTGGCAGCTTCTTAACTGCAAATGTTAAAAAAGAAGAAATGCTAAGAGAAGCAGTGTTATTGTTATTTTTCTTTCTTTATGCCACCTTGGTTCTCTATAGTTATGTCAGAAGTAAATATTACATGTCTACATAGCTCTTATTAAATGGTCTTACCCTAAATATTACATGTCTACATAGCTCTTATTAAACGGTCTTACCCTAAATATTACATGTCTACATAGCTCTTATTAAACGGTCTTACCCTAAATATTACATGTCTACATAGCTCTTATTAAATGGTCTTACCTTATTGTCAGTGCCTTGCCTATTACTTTCTTTCTCTCTTTTTTTCCTACTTCACTTAATATCTTTCTTGGGCCATGGCCTCAAAAATAGACACAGCACTTCAGGCGAGACTTTTTCATGGAATGACACATTAGGCATTACACCTCTCCATTCAACTATTAGAAATCATTTCTATTTTTTTTCTAAAGATCAGATTAATGGTTCTCACCATTTTAATTCTCAAGTTAGTTTTCTTGCTGTGATGACTTACAAAGCCTTGGGTTCTCTGTGTTATTTCTAACTGTGGATTGTAGATCCACAATAATAACAAACCACTGAGACCAACGTAAAACTTGAATCAATTTAATGATCCAAATATACATACAACGCAGAGCTGTAGATCCAACCAAACCCTCTGTACCTTGATTTGTAGTTAGTTCACACTGCTCTGTATACATAGCATTTCACATTCTGGCTTTAATATCCAGTAGATTTCTCCTGTCACAATACATCTGTGCCTATCTTTCTATCATACCTCTCGACTGTCCCTAATTTTCAGGGACGTCCCTGATTCTGACTCAAATTTTAGCTCTGTCCCTCTGAATCCCTCCTAAAACTACTGACTTTGGACAGAAAGGTGATGAATTACACTTAATGAATAATGACAATAATTAAGAGTTATACACTTCTTTTACTTCAGAAAATGTGTATTAATTCATATGCTCTGATTCTTTCAATGTTTCAACTTAATAGCACTAATATTTTAAAAGTGTCCCTGATTGTCCCTGATTTTTTCTTGACTTTTCCCTGATTTTGTTCAAATTTGTCCCTGATTGGTTGAGAGGTCTGCTATCTATCTATTTAGCTATCTATACAGATCTGTTTACTGGGGTAGTGCACTGATCAAAACTGGCCAATTTTAGGCTTAGCTTTCCTGGGTGTCATCTCTGTTAGTAACATTTTATTATATAATCCTCAGACAGATGTACATTTTAGTAAGGTATTCAGGAGTGGCATGCTGAAAATACTGAAGGGTACTGCCTCTGACATTGACCCACGATAGTGGTGCTGTGGTAGCGTTGTCACCTCACAGCAAGACGTTGTCATGTTCGATTCTCAGCTAGAGCATCTTCTGTGTGGAGGCATGCGTGAATGGGTGTGCCTTCATTGAAGGTTGTGCGTCAGGGCTGGTAACTCGGCACGTAAAAATCCACTACCAAACATTAGCGGACCGGAGTTCCGCTGTGGCGACCCCTAACCGGGATAAGCCAAAAGACACAACAATAACAACTGCCTCTGACATTGATTGCTTTGAAGCATTACTAGCCACTTTCTTTATTATAAAGAGCAATCATTTCCCACCAGGTATTCCATAGTGATATTCAACTTCACTGACAAATTTGCAGTCATCTTATTACTCTGCCTACACATGTTGTGCAGTTTGTTTTATGCAATGCAGCCTTAAAATCAGTAAAATGTTCTTTTACTGGCTTTTTTTTTTGAAAATGCCAAAGTTCATGCAAGCTGTTCAGTATGCACTCAGAGAAGTCTTCAGAATTATCATGGTTTCCTTCTGAAACAGTGCTGTGTGTGGTTTGTACACATCCTGCATTCAGATACTCCACAAGCTTGATTTTAGTAGTTGCTTTCACTACTTTCTGATAAGTGAAAATCACAGCTCTAGAACTGTCAGTGTCCTTATTCCTTGTTTATGCAAAAGGAGCACAGCTGTCCTGTGTGAGATTCTATATCTTAGAAATATTTACAAAATGATTATCAGACATATCTTTCTTTATGCAATCTACAGAGATGAAAAATATATTCCACTGATCAATTTTAAAACATATTATTCATTGTTAATTTGTTAAGCAGATCAACCTACCATGCAAAGATCCCCACTACATAGACAGATATTCTTCAAAGATAAATTGATGGAATGAAAATATAGACAGCAAGATAATGGCCTTTATCAGGCCATACCTCTGACTGCTGACAGACAGTATATGGGTGAAACTGCAGACTTTATTTGACTATGCTATTTTACATATGCATGTGCACATGAGTGCACGTGCACATACACAAACACACACACACAGACCACATACACACACACACACACACACACACACACACACACACACACACATATATATATATATATATATATATATATATATATATATATATATATATATATATATATATATATATATATATACATAGTAAGAGAGATTTATAAATGGGTAAGGATTTGTTGAGTAATCAGTTTAATGGATCACTGTATAATGATATAATCTCCATGAAACCTGTTCCAGTTGATCTCTGACACAAACATTAGCATGGGTCCTGCAAAAGGGAGAAAGTGAGATTCCTAATTTTCATATACACTGCAATGTAGAAATGAGGATCTCTAATATATAATTCTCAGAGAGTGTTTCATTATACTATGATTCGGTTAAGGGCAGGATAATTGAACTCAAGGTATGCATGTCATGTGTGTGTGTGTGTGTGTGTGTGTGTGTGTGTGAGTATTTTATACACACACACACACACACACACACACACACACACACACACACACACACACACACACGTACACACGTACACACACGTACACATAGACAGATGGATAGAGAGATAGAGAGATAGATAGATAGATAGATAGATAGATAGATAGATAGATAGATAGATAGATAGATAGATAGATAGATAGATAGAGATATCTTATCAGATAGAGAGATAGCTCATCCAACAAAATCCTGTTCTGCATAACCAAAGCCAATAACAGTGCAGGGAAAAGTCTGTTCTCCCACACCATTGCTAGGGAATGGAATAACCTCCCCCAAAGTATCTCCTCTGCACCATCCATCTCACTTTTCAAGACATCACTAAAGTCAAACCTCTTGCAATCATGGCTCTGTTCCTGTATCACATAAAATATTTTCTGCTCTCCTCCTAACTTGCCACACCTCATCTCCTCACTGCTTACCTCAGCTATTCTGTACTACTCAAATACTCCCTGTCAGGAACTACTATCCTACAAACTATTTCTCAAGCTATGACATATCTCCCAAATAGGTTCATAGGTTCATAGGTTAGTACTAAGCTAACTGCCCTTGCGAGCCATTTTAAGCCTAGCCAATTATCCCTTTTGAGACTCGAACCCTACACCTTGTGTCTGTAAGGCAAATACCTTAACTATTAGGCCATCCTCCCAACCCAATAGTATTATTTTCCAGATTCCATTCCTTCATTTTTATGCTTTGTACTACCAATAGGGAATTTAAAGTTTTGATATCTATATACCAAGCTTGCTCAAATCAAACTAAGGGTTGATTGTATATATGCCACTGTATATACCATACCATCATGCACCAACTTCAAAACTTTATTAAAAGCACACCTAAAAACATGCTGGCTATGCCCTTGCAACTCCCACTCTAATATCATCCACCCCATCCAACTACTACCTTTCTTTCCACTCCACTAACTACCTTGATTATAGCAAGCTCAGATGTTCATAAGCCTAGTACTTATTATACAGCAGGAACTTTTCATTGTTACATTTGTTAATACCTGTTATGTACTTCACAGATAAAGATTCTAGTTGTCTACTGATGTACTATGTTCTTCATCTGTAAATATGTTGTAAGTAATTTCTATGTTAAATTGTTAATCGCTATGTAATCCAATGTAACTACTGTCTGTTTATTTTACTGTGGAGCTTTTCTCCCCGGGCCTCCACTGAAAATGGACCCACGTCCAGTCGGACACTCCCGGTCAACAAATTTAAATAAATAAATAAATAAATAATATAAATTTTCTGTCATTCATGGATTATGTGTTGTCATATAAAGACATGGAGCTCTGATTGTATATATGCATCTGTACAGAAATTTTTTTTGTCATTTGCTGTATTTGAACTGTTATGTTATGAAGCTTTTCTCCTTGGGCCTCTGCTGTAAATGGACCTTGTTCCAGTCGGAATTTCCTGGTAAACAAATGTAAAATAAAATAAAATAAAATAAAATAAATGTATGTAAGATTCAAGAAACATTTTAGGAAAGTACATGCAGATATGCCGTATGTGATTTATGCATAGTTACAAACTTTCATTATGTAAAACATAATTAGTCAAATAGCAATTATAAGCTGTTATCTAAAATACATGTTTCCATCTGCTCTGTTTTAATTAGTCACCATCTAATTTTGGCTGAATGTGAATTTCCCAATCGTGGACTCTTGTCACTTTGCTAAATCACTGCTCTCGTCACTTCCTACAGTACTATTGTCCAGGTTAGTCTTATCCTCCAGTTTCAGAAAATTATATCTTTATCTTCTGTAGCCCTTTGTGTCAGAGAGGGACAACTCAATGCAGGTAGCCAGCATACATTTGTAGACAGATAAATGCATTCATATACTAAATTATCAGGATTTTAAGATGTATATCTCATTTGGTGCCTCCATTTCAGTTTATATACCTTTGTTCTTTTTTTAGAAATTTACTGCACAAGTTCTCTGTTTTTTCAGAATCCCCTTGAGAATGCTCAAGATAGTGAGTGCAATGATTATTTCAGCTTTCAGAACCTCTCTGGCAGAATATTCTAGGTGTCTCCCATGTTCACTAAGAATAATTACACTGTGTCTTTTGTGAAATCTTTTCCTTATCTTCTTCCCAAACTTTTATTTTATCAAACATCTTTTAGAGAACAATGTCTTTAGTTACTCTATTTCCTGTAAGCTTCAGTTTCCCTGTCATATTTTTATCCTTCACCAAGAAATATAAATTCATATCTGTTAATGTGTTCTAATACGATTTATATTGGTGTCCTGTTGCATCTGCTTCCACAACATGTCTTTAAAGTGGTCTGTCCTTTGTGTTCTGTGTCATTATAATAGCATGGCCTCTGACCTCCTTGTAGCACATGTAGTACTTCACGCAGCACAGGTGGTGAGAGTGTTGCACTGGGGATTGTGCAAGTATTATGGCATTGAAGTGGCTGAAAAGCAATGGAAATATGAGCCACAAAGCATCATAGAAAATGAAGAAGTCTACATCACTTGTGATCATCCATTACCAACACTTCAGAAGACAGATGCTAGAAAACCAGATATAGTGGTCCAAGAAAAGAAGACAAGAGGAGCATTGATCATTGAAATTGTCACACCCAGTGACTACAGTGTCTTGTGTAGAGAGACACAAAGTCATAAAATATCAAGATCTGCAGGCAGAAACAAGAGCAATGTGGAAGAAAGATACCCAGACAGTTCCAATAGTAGTAGGAGCAATGGGTCTTATAAAAAAGAATTTACAGTCATATTTAGATATGTTACCAATACATGTAACTCCATATGAACTGCAGAAGGAGTCATTACTGGGCACATTGCGGCTGCTGCGAAGAGCACTGCTGGCTGACATCAAAGATTGAAACAATACTAGTTTCATGAACTTTAATCATACTTTGACTTAGGAATAGGGTCCATTCCCATCATGGTATTTGAAACCCAAAAAACCTGGAGAAATTAAAAAAGCACAGGTGACATGTTAGATCTCGTATAGTGTCATCCTCTCAAACTCTCCAAGTCTAACAATGATGACTATACCAATGAAATCTAGCATTATGCATTCATTGCCTGCTGACATTTTGTTGTCCTGCTGCTGTCTTTTCTTGAGTTCATCATGTAAGACTCAAGGTTTACTTCTCACTTTCTGTAAATTTTATCCCCTCTCTCAACTAATATGCTGTTTTATGAGTTTTGTGGTCCTTATGGATTATTTTTCACATCTTTCAATTTAACTTCAATCCTATTGAGTATTCATGAAAATTTGGAGTTTCACATTTTATTTTGTTAATATGCTGTCATATAGCGGCACTGTTGACGTGCACTGTACCCATGCTAATTAGAGGAAATGTTCTTTCCAGATCACCAAAAGACATGCAATTTTGGTCCGTGCAGCCAATGGAAAAACAAGGATCAAAAAGGGCTTGTTTGGGTTGCTTGCTGTACTCTGTGTGAATATTGCTGATCTCTGTCTGCATTTTATTTTGAATTGGAATTTTTCATTTAAGGTTTGGTTACTCCTATTTTTTATATTTTTCTTATATTACTTTTGTTTTAAGTTTTCTGTTCTGTTAGAGTTTTAAGAGGTCTTGGCTAGGGAAAGTTAGAAAAGTTAGCAAAGAATTTCTTTGAAAACAGTGATTAGTGGGAGGAACTGAGAAATAGCATTCCTCATTTAGCTTGAATTATTTGGAGGCATCTCTATTTAGCTGGAGTGCTTGTTTGGATTACTTGCTGTACTCTGCCTGAATATTGCTGATGTCTGTTTGCATTTTATTTTGAATGGGAGAAGCTGAGAAATAACATACCACATTTAGCCTGAATTATTTGGAGGCATCTATATTTAGCTGTAGTGTGTGTTTGGCTTGCATGCTGTACTCTGCCTGAATACTGATGATCTTTGTCAACATTTTATTTTTCCTACCCACCTGCCCAGCTGTTATATGTTTTTTTAGTTGCCTGCCCCCAGTATAAATCTGATTTTTGACACTCCTCCCAGTCCCATTTCATAAGCCCACCCCTTTAGTTTCTTAACCTTGAATTATAATCTGTTTCTTCTCTTCCCACTTAACTTAAAAAAGTACTTTATTCCCTATTGTATTGTATTTGTGTTTCTCCCTACATTATTACTTTATTTTGCTTTTGCTGCTTGTTCTTAAAAGTGTTCAATAGCATTTATTTTTCTGCACTTATTACTGCTTGTTATAAGCCTGATTAAATTGTAGCTGTTATTCTAAACCTCTTTGTTTTGTTTTAAGCATTTGGGCTTCAGAGCAGTTATTTTACATTAAGAAGGTTTATGATATATACTCTTGTGGGAGAAGAGGGCAGCCTCTGCTCTTCTGGGCTGGGAATTGCTGGTGGAGGTTTATTTTGGCTGTTGTTCTAAACACCTGGGTTCCAAACCAGTTATTTCACATTAGGAAGATTTGTGGTCTAAACTCTTGTGGTAGGAGAGGATAGCCTACACTCTTTTAAGCTGGGAATTGCTGGTTGAAGGCTTATTGTCTGTTATTCTGAAAGTGTCTTAGTTCTGGTTTAAGCAATTGGATATCAAACCAGTTATTTTACATTAAGAAGGTTTGTGGTCTGTCTCTTGTGGCAGGAGAGTGTAGCCTACACCCTCCTAAGCTGGGAATTTCTGGTGAAGGCTTATTGTGCCTGTTAAATCCACTCACAAGAACCAAGAAACAAACTGGAAAATGATGAAGTGGGAGGTAGTCCCATGAAAGCGCTTACCTACTGCATTTCATAATGAAACTGTGTTTTTATCCTACAAGACTTGCTCAAGGAGAATATTTTTATTCAACAAGACTTGCTCAAGGAGAACATTTTTCAAAGAATCATTTGGTATAGCAAGTTTCTGCTTGGTATATGTTCCCAGGACTTTGTGTGCATTGTATTGTGCCTGTTATTCTAAGTGTCTTTGTTCTGGTTTAAGCGTTTGGGTTCCAGACCAGTTATTTCATACAAAAAGGGTTTGTAGTCTACACTCTTGTGGGAGTATTCTACTGAATTGCTGCTTTATCTAAACTGTTTTTTTTTGCTGTTGTGACTGCAATATTCTGCACTTTGAATTTCTAGTACTTCTGCATTTTATAGCATAGGCTAGATTCAGGTTTGCTGAATATAGACTGTTTGGTATCATTTGAGTGCTAACCCAGCCATCTTACATTAAGAAGGCTCTCCTCCTGCACTCTTGTGGCAGAAGTGTGCAGTCAAGGACCCATCTGAGTTTGGGATTGCTGGAATAAGTCTCAGTTTTGGGCTTTCCCATTGGTTAATTTAGACATTAGCAACAACCAATCAATCTCCTGTATTATCTGAAGCACCCACTGCCTGCTACTGAAAATTAAGTATCATTTTTACTTGTTCTGCACTTCTAGCATTGTATTTTACTTTGCAGTGTTATTTTTGAACCATATTTTACTGTAATTTTGCTGTTTCCTACACTTTTAGCCTAGCACAGACTTGGTTCAGATGTGCTGGAGCCAGTCTGTTTTTGCAGTTTCTGAGAATTAATCCAGCTTTCCTCCACAAAAAGGGCCTTCCCTGTACCCTAGTGAGAGTAGAGTATAGCTAAGGACCTATCTGAGTGGTAAATGTTGGCCCAAGGTCCACTCTAGTGTGCTACTATTGGTTAGAGTGTTTGAAATCAGTTTAATTTTATTGCTACATGTTGCCTGCATTAGCTCGGGTTTGCATGGTGTGCACCAGCCACATAGCTGTGCATTACCACTCAGTGGAGGATACCATTGGCGGTTATAGATGCAAACTCTTAAATAGATAAATTTCCTATAGTCAGCTGCTTGTGCTCCATCGGAGGTTTCTCGCTGTTGTGTTTCACTGCCCATTTAGACTCTCAGCTGAGCCTCTGAGGTTCCTCCACAAGTCTTGCCCATTAAGCCCCTCGCAGTTTAGAACTTTTTTTTGTCCCTTAGCCATCCCTGGACCTTCTAGTCCCCTCCCTGTTACTGACTGCAATACTTAACTTAGCATCATGAATGGACAATTTCCCACCATTTCTCCAGCCAAGCTGAGTGGCATGGGCATCCTGAGACAATGTAGCAATTGCTCGTATATGCTGACAACCCACTTATCCTAATTCACACAAATTCAACATGTGAGAGATGCATCTATTTTAAGAATCTAAAATTTGGCTCTCTTACTCACAAATCAGTATATCAGATACTTAGCAGGTTTTCAGCTGATGTACTTCACCTCCTGCACCATCCATGTGTACAGTACCTAAGCCTACACATGCAGAGGTTCTCACTATAAGCATAATTAAAGATCACAGACCTACCAAACATAAATACACTTCACTTAAAACATTCCCAGTAAATCACAGTATACATACAAACACATGCACTAGTGTCTCGCCAAACATGCCCCTAAGGCAAAACACAAAATCAAATATTTTAGTCGTAGGTGACTCCAATGTGAGACACATGGATTCCCATTCACCAGGTTGAATAAGGAAAAGGTCCCATTCAGCTCTCAGTCAGGTTCCAGGTACACCACAGTTTCCTATTCTGTTTTACAAAACCTACATTTGTCTGTTTCTTCTATGTTTAATGGACTTTGTAAACCAATGTGTACGTAGTCTACTATCTTGAGCCTCCTTTCATCTTTTGCTTTAAATTCATGTCTCCTTAACCATTCCTCGATTCAATCCTGATCAACATGAGGTTGCTCCAAGAGTTTCCTGTACTTGCAACTATACTTCTGCATTTTCCACAGTTCTTGCCTTCTCATCTGATCCTTCAACTTATATATATTTTATTTTTGTTTTTTTTTTGTTTTGTTTTTTTGGCAAATTCAGTTGCTACCTAACTTTTATCTACTTCTGGTCTGATTTCCATTCCTGATTGACACTAATATGCTTCTGCTAAACTAAGCAGGGAAGTCATCTTAAACTTGTTCTCCTCATGTTTCAAAACTTTCACTACGTTTGGGATGTGTGAGGTCAGCAGATATGTATGCAGTCCCATTATCACAGATCTATACATGTAATCAGTTTTGAGGAGGCTCATACCTCCTTCAGAATGGGGAATATATAGTTTTGGTATGCACTAATTTTTATAAATCATTTGATGAGCATGAAGCATCCTTCTTGTTTTCCTGTCCAAACTATCCAACACCTTTTGGGACCAGTCAGACACTCCAAAACTGTATGCTAGGACAGGAAGAGCAAATTGGTTTATAGCTTGGACTTTGTTTCCAGATGTTAATGTTATTTTTAATATTGATTTAAGCATTCTAAAATATTCCTTTCACATCTGTGCATGTTTTATTGTTGATCCTTTATCAATTCACAAATATTTATATACTCTCTCTTGGTTCTTTTATGTTACATTCCTGTCCCAAACTGGTGTTTTCTTGGTGCTGCAGCTTTCCTGCTTCAAATGTTGCTTTTGGACATTTATCAAGCCCAAATGACATTCTTATATTATCTGAAAAAGTTTTGACCACTTGCAGTTGTGCTTTCACTTCCTCATCTGGTGAACTATTCAGTTTTAAATCATCTACAAAAAGAAGATGAAAAGTCTTTGCTCTTCGTTGTTTTCTGGGAGACAAATTATAGCCATGGCCTAATCTGTTAAGTAGACAGCTTAATGGGTGAAGGGCAAAACAAAAGAACAGTGGTGACAGAGATTCACCCTGGAATATCCCCCTTTGAATTTTTATCCCTGAAATAATAATTTGACCTTTTTTTCCTAACCATCTCACTTCCAGTTCTTTTTATCTCAGTCACTATATTCACTACTTGTAATATGGTTGGTTTAGACTTTGATTTTCATTTTCCAGTAACTGAATTTTGGCAGCCACCAGAATTAAACTCAGCAAGGCCTTCCTATGTCTAAAGAATTCTGATTCTGTATCATAGCTCAAAAAATCATTTCCTTAGTTACACCAATTTGCTCACCCAGTATTTCTGACAGAGTGGTCTGCAGTTTTTTCTTTAAGTCTGCCAACTCTTTACACTCCAGAAAATATGTTGCCAATATTTTCTTTCTTTCCCATCACACCTCCAGCATTTTCTGTCTATCTGTGGAAAATTCTTTGCAACCTGCTTGGGTAATAATGGTATCTATACAAACACTCCCAAGCAAAAATCCTAAATCTTCTAGACTTTGTTGCATATCAGGAATCTATGCACATATCCTCCCATTGTTTCTTTGTAAATTGCTTATCCAGTCTCTCTTCCTAATCCTTTCTAACCTCCTCTGATTGATTCCTGTAGTTATCATGCACTATTTTATATGCCTTACTAATTAGCCCTGCTGCTTCTGTTCTAGGTTCTACTAAAAGCTCTATCAGTGCTGTTCTTTCACTTGGGATCCCCTATTCCTTTTTTTTCCCTCTATACTCTGATATCAGTCCTTGATATGGAAGGCAGTATTTAGCCTGCAGTCCAAATTAATTCTTGGCCTCCTCCCATTCTGTTACCTTTCACTTTCTAATTATCTGCTCCCAGTACCTTGGTTCTTTGGCCAGTTTTCTCAAGTAGATTCCAACTCCCTCCTACTTATTCTCTGTACCTCTAATTGCAGTCATCCCTATCAGCAGAATCTCCTTTCTGCATTCTCCTGGTGGCCTAGTTCTTATAATGCCTTCTGCTACTTTATAAATATAATATCCTCTATAGCTATTGCTATTCTCTTTAAGAATCTGCATCCAAAATACCAGTCTCTCCTTATTTCCTGTGCTTCCTCCCTGTTTCATTACCATCTCTTTCTACTTTGAATTATAGCTTTACACTTACTTTATGTATAGCAGCCATAACTGTATAGCTCTGTGATATCCCAAATCAAGTAATCCCAAACCACCTTGTTCTATTAGAATAAACAAATTATCCCACTTGACTCTTGCCACCTTCCCCTCGCAGATAAAATCCTTCAATTCTTTATTAATTGCTATCCACAACTTCGCCTCTGCTTGATAAAATATCCCTGACCTGTGTATGCAACTAAAGGGACTACACATTTTTACTGCTTGTATCTGGCCATTTATAACCTTAAAACAGAGCTTCCAGTTTCTCAGTTTTTGTATTTTCTTTTGTTTAGTCTTCATTTAATCATGTCCCTATAAATATGGGTATTGCTGAACCAAGTTGTGTCATGTATGGGCACCAAGTTTACAGTTATTGCCTTTTTTATCTTCATTAATTTTGTATTCCAAAAGACTAGAAACTGTGTCAGAATGTTCCACAATACTGAAATGTCCTTTTCTGTTTATTTCAGGTAAAAAAATAACATCTTCTGCAAATAAAGTCAACTTTTCTTTATTACTATACCAATTATATCCTTGAATTTCTACGTCCCTTATTTTCTTTGCCACTAGTTTTAAATATAACACTTATAACAAAGGAGAAAGAGAACACACCTTCCTGGTTCTTCTTTTCAAACAGAACTTATCAGAGAGGAAACCCCCATCACACACACACTTTAATTTTCACCTCCGATCCCTAATTGACTTTATTATTGTATCATGGAATACAGGTTTCTCGCTGTTGTGTTTCACTGCCCATTTAGACTCTCAGCTGAGCCTCTGAGGTTCCTCCACAAGTCTTGCCCATTAAGCCCCTCGCAGTTTAGAACTTTTTTTTGTCCCTTAGCCATCCCTGGACCTTCTAGTCCCCTCCCTGTTACTGACTGCAATACTTAACTTAGCATCATGAATGGACAATTTCCCACCATTTCTCCAGCCAAGCTGAGTGGCATGGGCATCCTGAGACAATGTAGCAATTGCTCGTATATGCTGACAACCCACTTATCCTAATTCACACAAATTCAACATGTGAGAGATGCATCTATTTTAAGAATCTAAAATTTGGCTCTCTTACTCACAAATCAGTATATCAGATACTTAGCAGGTTTTCAGCTGATGTACTTCACCTCCTGCACCATCCATGTGTACAGTACCTAAGCCTACACATGCAGAGGTTCTCACTATAAGCATAATTAAAGATCACAGACCTACCAAACATAAATACACTTCACTTAAAACATTCCCAGTAAATCACAGTATACATACAAACACATGCACTAGTGTCTCGCCAAACATGCCCCTAAGGCAAAACACAAAATCAAATATTTTAGTCGTAGGTGACTCCAATGTGAGACACATGGATTCCCATTCACCAGGTTGAATAAGGAAAAGGTCCCATTCAGCTCTCAGTCAGGTTCCAGGTACACCACAGTTTCCTATTCTGTTTTACAAAACCTACATTTGTCTGTTTCTTCTATGTTTAATGGACTTTGTAAACCAATGTGTACGTAGTCTACTATCTTGAGCCTCCTTTCATCTTTTGCTTTAAATTCATGTCTCCTTAACCATTCCTCGATTCAATCCTGATCAACATGAGGTTGCTCCAAGAGTTTCCTGTACTTGCAACTATACTTCTGCATTTTCCACAGTTCTTGCCTTCTCATCTGATCCTTCAACTTATATATATTTTATTTTTGTTTTTTTTTTTTGTTTTGTTTTTTTGGCAAATTCAGTTGCTACCTAACTTTTATCTACTTCTGGTCTGATTTCCATTCCTGATTGACACTAATATGCTTCTGCTAAACTAAGCAGGGAAGTCATCTTAAACTTGTTCTCCTCATGTTTCAAAACTTTCACTACGTTTGGGATGTGTGAGGTCAGCAGATATGTATGCAGTCCCATTATCACAGATCTATACATGTAATCAGTTTTGAGGAGGCTCATACCTCCTTCAGAATGGGAATATATAGATTTGGTATGCACTAATTTTTATAAATCATTTGATGAGCATGAAGCATCCTTCTTGTTTTCCTGTCCAAACTATCCAACACCTTTTGGGACCAGTCAGACACTCCAAAACTGTATGCTAGGACAGGAAGAGCAAATTGGTTTATAGCTTGGACTTTGTTTCCAGATGTTAATGTTATTTTTAATATTGATTTAAGCATTCTAAAATATTCCTTTCACATCTGTGCATGTTTTATTGTTGATCCTTTATCAATTCACAAATATTTATATACTCTCTCTTGGTTCTTTTATGTTACATTCCTGTCCCAAACTGGTGTTTTCTTGGTGCTGCAGCTTTCCTGCTTCAAATGTTGCTTTTGGACATTTATCAAGCCCAAATGACATTCTTATATTATCTGAAAAAGTTTTGACCACTTGCAGTTGTGCTTTCACTTCCTCATCTGGTGAACTATTCAGTTTTAAATCATCTACAAAAGAAGATGAAAAGTCTTTGCTCTTCGTTGTTTTCTGGGAGACAAATTATAGCCATGGCCTAATCTGTTAAGTAGACAGCTTAATGGGTGAAGGGCAAAACAAAAGAACAGTGGTGACAGAGATTCACCCTGGAATATCCCCCTTTGAATTTTTATCCCTGAAATAATAATTTGACCTTTTTTTCCTAACCATCTCTCTTCCAGTTCTTTTATCTCAGTCACTATATTCACTACTTGTAATATGGTTGGTTTAGACTTTGATTTTCATTTTCCAGTAACTGAATTTTGGCAGCCACCAGAATTAAACTCAGCAAGGCCTTCCTATGTCTTATGAATTCGGATTCTGTATCATAAGGAGAGAGATCATTTCCTTAGTTACACCAATTTGCTCACCCAGTATTTCTGACAGAGTGGTCTGCAGTTTTTCTTTAAGTCTGCCAACTCTTTACACTCCAGAAAATATGTTGCCAATATTTTCTTTCTTTCCCATCACACCTCCAGCATTTTCTGTCTATCTGTGGAAAATTCTTTGCAACCTGCTTGGGTAATAATGGTATCTATACAAACACTCCCAAGCAAAAATCCTAAATCTTCTAGACTTTGTTGCATATCAGGAATCTATGCACATATCCTCCCATTGTTTCTTTGTAAATTGCTTATCCAGTCTCTCTTCCTAATCCTTTCTAACCTCCTCTGATTGATTCCTGTAGTTATCATGCACTATTTTATATGCCTTACTAATTAGCCCTGCTGCTTCTGTTCTAGGTTCTACTAAAAGCTCTATCAGTGCTGTTCTTTCACTTGGGATCCCCTATTCCTTTTTTTTCCCTCTATACTCTGATATCAGTCCTTGATATGGAAGGCAGTATTTAGCCTGCAGTCCAAATTAATTCTTGGCCTCCTCCCATTCTGTTACCTTTCACTTTCTAATTATCTGCTCCCAGTACCTTGGTTCTTTGGCCAGTTTTCTCAAGTAGATTCCAACTCCCTCCTACTTATTCTCTGTACCTCTAATTGCAGTCATCCCTATCAGCAGAATCTCCTTTCTGCATTCTCCTGGTGGCCTAGTTCTTATAATGCCTTCTGCTACTTTATAAATATAATATCCTCTATAGCTATTGCTATTCTCTTTAAGAATCTGCATCCAAAATACCAGTCTCTCCTTATTTCCTGTGCTTCCTCCCTGTTTCATTACCATCTCTTTCTACTTTGAATTATAGCTTTACACTTACTTTATGTATAGCAGCCATAACTGTATAGCTCTGTGATATCCCAAATCAAGTAATCCCAAACCACCTTGTTCTATTAGAATAAACAAATTATCCCACTTGACTCTTGCCACCTTCCCCTCGCAGATAAAATCCTTCAATTCTTTATTAATTGCTATCCACAACTTCGCCTCTGCTTGATAAAAATATCCCTGACCTGTGTATGCAACTAAAGGGACTACACATTTTTACTGCTTGTATCTGGCCATTTATAACCTTAAAACAGAGCTTCCAGTTTCTCAGTTTTTGTATTTTCTTTTGTTTAGTCTTCATTTAATCATGTCCCTATAAATATGGGTATTGCTGAACCAAGTTGTGTCATGTATGGGCACCAAGTTTACAGTTATTGCCTTTTTTTTTATCTTCATTAATTTTGTATTCCAAAAAGACTAGAAACTGTGTCAGAATGTTCCACAATACTGAAATGTCCTTTTCTGTTTATTTCAGGTAAAAAAATAATATCTTCTGCAAATAAAGTCAACTTTTCTTGATTACCATACCAATTATATCCTTGAATTTCTGAGTCCCTTATTTTCTTTGCCACTAGTTTTAAATATAACACTTATAACAAAGGAGAAAGAGAACACACCTTCCTGGTTCTTCTTTTCAAACAGAACTTATCAGAGAGGAAACCCCCATCACACACACACTTTAATTTTCACCTCCGATCCCTAATTGACTTTATTATTGTATCATGGAATACAAATGCTTCTATTGCCCTGCTCAAAAATCCCAGCTTATGATGTTGAATGATTTCTTTTCATCAAGATCCATCAACAACAGTGACATTTTCTTACATTCTTCTTCCCTCTGGATCATCATTGTTCTATTAATGTTGTCAAATGTTTACTTCACCTCCACAAAACAACATTGGTTCCATATCTATCAATTTTGGTAACAACCTGACATTGTTGCTATAAATATCAGATAATATTAAAAAAGTACAAAAATAACACAGTTTATTAAAGCACGCAAATATCCTATATCTCACTGTATTAATCTGGTTGAAAGTATTTATTAGCTTTAAACCTTCATTAAGATGCAGGCTTTAATTAACTTGCTGTCTCCAGTGGTAAAGGTGCTGCACTGCTTGGCTTTGGGTAAATAACTGATTTTTGCTAAGCATCACTGTACCCCAGTGTATGATGGATCTTCAGGTAAAGGAGCCTTAAAACTTAGTTGTAGGCAGCATGCAATTTGGACTACCAGTCTTAAAAGTGGTTCCATGTACATGACATGATATTAGAATTGCTGGACATGGCTGAAATGTTGGGTGACTTATGATCGTCACTAAATTTTACTAAAAGCTAGGGTGTTTAGGATGCAAGTAAACATGGTTACTTTTTATGTATTTATTTATTTATTATGTATTTATTTATTCACTTATTAGCAATTGTTTACTGGGAAAGTCGGACTGAACAGTGCCCTTCTTTAGTAGAGGCCCAGGGAGAAATGCTTCATTATGCAGACAACATTGTCATCATTTGCATTGTTTCATCATTTACAGTGAGTTTCCTTCATGATCAGCAGTTCCATTATTCAGACATTCTCATAATCAGTTGTTGTTGTTGTGTCTTTCAGCTTTTCCCGGTTAGGGGTCGCCACAGCGGAAATGCGGTCCGCTAATGATTGGCAGTAGATTTTTACGTGCCGAGTTGCCAGCCCTGACACACAACCTTCAATGAAGGTACGCCCATTCACGCATATCTCCACACAGAAGACGCTCTAGCTGAGAATCGAACAGGACAACATCTTACTGTGAGGTGACAACGCTACCGCAGCACCACCACCATAAAAATAACAGTTGTGTGGGTTGTACATGAACATGTTTTTATTTAAATACAGGGAGGTATATGCAGTACACTATCATCAGTGCACATAAAATATCAGGTTTTACGTAAGAATATTTGTTGTTATAAATACTTGTTCAAAATGTAGGACATAGGAAAATAAGATAAAGAATTAAAGCAGCCCCAGGATAGGAATAAGGGGAGGAGGCACAAGGATGATAAAGGAGATGAGATGACAGAAGAGGGTATAGTTGTGTTAATAGTTCATTAAGTTTTGTGCAGCAGAGAGGAATGGTACAAATTAATATAGCTATATCAGTACCAGTTTAACCAGGGATGGAGTGCAAGGTGTGGAGCCATTTACCCATCAGGTGTTGCTTCAGCTATTATTTAAAGTCTTTCAGGTTGTGAAGTTTTATTAAGTGGAGTGGGATGGTATTCCAGTTATTAGCAAAGCAGTCTGAATACAGGGTGTATCCTGTATTGTTATGTTTAGTTACAGCGAATAATAATTTATTGGTGGAGCACAGAGGTCTCTTTGTGTTGTAAGGCTGAATGATGGAGTGAAGAGATGGGAATTTTTCAGGGCTGTGCAGTAGTTTGAAATTAATTGTGAGTACAATAGAGATTTGTTAAGTTTGATCCAGTTTAGTTGCTTTAGAGAGAAGCAGGGATGTGACATATACTGCTGGTTAGTTGTGAATTTGTCACTTTAGTTTATCATTGTTCTAGTTTGGTGGACAGAAATAAGTTGAGATTAGGTAGAAAAGGAGAGACATATAATAGAGTGAGAGTAGAAAAGAAATGTGTATGTTTTGTATAGCAGAGTCAGTAAGGCAATGTTTCACTTTATAGAGGCAACCTAGCTTTTGGTGGGTCTTTTTTATGGATTGCTGAAAGTGTAGATCAAATTTCAGGTGGTCATCTATAATCACACTGAGTTGTTTTGTGTTGGATACCAGTTCTATATTGGTCTTATTTGATGACAGGATAGTAAAGGTATTTTTGGGAGGAGCAAACATTGGTGGTGAACAGCAGCACAGTTTTTTTTTTTTTTTGTATTTAGGAGTTGTGAGCTGTTGAGCCAAGTTTCTATGAAGGAAAATGATTCCTGGGAGAGATTTTGAAGCATGGGTAGTGCCGTAGCAGCACACGTTAGAATGGAGTCAACAGCATATTATACTATGGTGTGTTTAGGTTGTTGATAAATAAGTTAAATAGAACTCGTTTTAGCAAGGGGCCTTGTGGGACTCCAATGAATACAGGAAGGAAAGAGGATAAATCATCTTGCCATTTCACTGATTCAGACCTATTAGTGAGGTAACTAGGAAAAAAGTTAAGTGAGGAAGGTGATAACCTATAGGAAGAGAGTTTAGTTAGGAGAATTTAATGAGTGACTGTGCCAAATGCATTGGATAGATCCTAAAATATGGATGAGTTTAGAAAACCTGAATTTCTATTGCGATTTATTATATCTGTGAACTTTAGAAAGCCAGTGATTGTAATATAGTTGGGTCTAAAGCCATGCTTTGAAGGAGAAAGATTATAAGAAATAATATATGTAGTAAATTGACAGTTAATATATCTTTCCAAGATTTTGGATAAAGTGAGAGAACAGCGACTGGTCTATAGTTGGTAAGCTCTGTGGATGAGCCACCTTTTTAGATGGGTATTATATATGACCGTAAGATGGGAACATATTTGTCTTGGATAGAGCGGTTTATTAGAATAGAGACAGGATATGCTAGGCTTTTTGCAGTGAGCCTGAAATATTAAGATGGAAGTTGGCCAGGAGCAGTGGTTGTTGTCTTAAAGGTATGTAGATATTTTTTAATTGTACATGTTGGCACTAGATTGCATGTGAAAGTCTGGCGTGGTTTCAGTAATTGGTGGGGGTGGCTGGATTTGTTTTGTACGAAGGTGAGTTATTGCATTTATAAAATATAATTTAAATTGTGAAGCCATGCTTTGAGAGCTATTGTTGGGGGATGGGCAGGGATGGGTTGATATTCCTTGATTGAGCAACGTATTTATGGATTTCCATATGTTTTTTGGATTGCTTGATGATGGATTTTGGGTGTGCTATAATAAGTTTTTGTTCTGTATTATGCATTGCTTGCTATGATTCCTTAACTGTCTATATTGTTGCAGGAATGTTGAGACTTGGTAGATGACTTATTCCTTAAGTTGCATGAGTTGCCTCAGTTTTATTTAAGCGCAATTTGGACAATTGGATGGGTAACTGGAAATTCACTCAAGGGGTTTAACCTGTATCCCTCTTGGACAGGGGCGATAGGTGCTGATTTTAGTGTCTGCTTGAACCAGACACCCTTTGCTTGAACTTGGCTAGGTTTCTAAGGGCTCTGGGGCCGTTAACCTAGTATCCTCCTTTGATCCTATGAATATTCTCAATGAAAATGCAAGCAGATATGTGCTTTTTCAGGGTAAAAGACTAATGTAATAATAATGGGCTATTACACAATGACTATATTTTCAATGAACACTTTGCAGAGTCATGCCTTGTGGCATGGCTCCTGCTATTTCAGAGTCAGGGACTAATTTAGTGACTAAAGTTTCTGCCTTGCAAAGGAAGATGGTGTCTCAGTGATGTGGAGACCAAAGTACCTGGTTGTTGAAGAGTTGTACACATGCTAACTGTAGAATAAAATTATATATGCATCCTTGAATGTATGAAAATGAATGCATCCATGGTTCCTCCCTCCCCTTGTTAATGAATATGCACACTGTTTAAGCATGTGGTGTCCTTTTTATATCTTTCTTTTACTTGTCTGTCTCCTGTATGGGTGCAAAGGAAATCCTATAATAAGTGAAATAGCCAATGTGGATATCTCAGATTACAAGATTTCCCCTTTTGAAAGAAAGTGTTTATAGGTACAAGCAACTTTTTTCATTGCCCATTTAACACGCTTGGATATCCACACTGTCCGTTTTTTTCATAGAGATGTGTCAACTTTATGGATTCATATAAGTGGGTCAACCCATAAACTAGGTGTCAAACACAGCTTTAATGTTATTCTATTTGACTGGTATTAGATGTTTTTTTTCAGGAAGAAGAAGAAAATTGCTTAGCTGGATGCTTTCTTCTCTGCCTGCTGGCAGGTGTCATGCACTTGTACACTATTATTCTGAATTTTGTGAAATGTCAATGCATATTATGTTGTTTACATATCTAAATATGATGCTTCCTGCCAACACTGGTAGCGTAAATAATCTGTAAACGTGTCTCTTTTGCTATTGTTTGGTAAACCTGATGGGGTGCTACCCTGACAGCTGAGGTGATTTGAAATAGTGTAATCCTTTAAAAAAAAGTATAGGATGTTTCCACAGCAAGATGCAAGGGATCTGTCGCTATTACTTCTCAAAGGGATCAAATTGAGTACCAAATGATAAGTATAGTGCATGAGTTAACTGGTATTGTAAATATGAAAATGAGTACTGGCTGTTATTCACCAGGATATTAGTAGGACCTGACACTGTGGAGATTTTTAGACCTATAGCAGTGCAAACCCAATTATGATGCCTGCTTCATGGGGTGTAGGATGAATCTTCGCCCTTTAGGTAGACAGGGTACTATAGTGTTATGCTTTGTTGTCTGGAGGGTAAATAGGGTTATAAGGAATGCTAGAACATGATGATAAACAGTATTCAGTTTAATCAAGAATCCTAGGACTGAAAGTTTGGTGGAAGAGTGAAGTGCATGCCTTTGTCATTATTCTTGCAATCTCACGGTTGATACCTTGCATACTCTGTCATGTCTAACCACCTGTCTCTGGTGCTTTATCACAACTACCAAGTTATGGCTTGCTACTTATTGCCCAGTTATGGCCAATGATTTTCATTCACCCATTCCTGGTGGCAAAAATATTTCTTCTCTCGATCAGTGTCCATTATACTCAGGCTTCATCTTTCTGAAGGAATGGAAACCCATGCCACAAAATGCAGCACACTTGTTCATGTCTTATAGTGTATTGTGCTGATTGAAATATGTTACATTTCTTCTAAAGAGCACGTGCTGCTTGAAACATTACAACTTTTTGCAGTACAATTACTTTTCAGTTATGATGTATGTTTCACTCATTTATTTTGGGAATATACTGGAGTTCAAGTTGGCACTAGTGAGCATGTATGCATGTGAATATCAGATGTATGTGCTCACTGATGCCTTTAAACATAAAACAAAAATCAAGACTAGTGTGAAAATTGTGTTTTGTTTTAAATAAAAGTAATATCTAATGCATGTTTTGTTTAACACCATTTTAAGAGGAGGAGAAGTACCAGCATCCTGAAAGAAGATGGTGGTAATGGTAATACCTAAAGAGAGTAAAGATGCATCGGATCCAGCTTCATACAGACCCATTTCAATATTAAACCATGATTATAAAGTGTTTATATCTATAATGGCTAAAAGAATGGCAAAAGTGATACCAAAATTGATAGATATGGATCAGTGTGGTTTTGTGGATGGGGAGGCAAACACTTGACAGTATTAACACAACATTGATGATCCAGAAGGAAGCAGATTGTGAGAAAATACCACTTTTATTGGTGGGTCTTGATGCAGAGAAATCATTTGACAGAGTAGACTGGGACATCATGAGCAGGGCAATGGAAGCATTTGCTTTCTCTGATACAATTATATGGTTTATTAAATGTATATATGAGGGACTGGAGTTGAAAACTAAAGTGGGTGGGGTCCTTTCCTATAACTTCTGCTTGAGTAGAGGAACCAGGCAGGGTTGTCCACTTCCCCCTTTTTTGTTTGCATTATATTTAGAACCATTAGAAAAGAAAATAAGGGACTCAGAAATGCAAGGATATAATTGGTATGGTAGTCAGGAAAAGCTGGCTCTATTTACAGATGATATTATTATTTTATACATGACAAAACAAGAAAGGGACATTACAGTGTTGTGGAGCATTTTAAGACAGTTTCACATCTTCTCGGTATACAAAATGAATGAAGCTAAAGCAAAGGCAATAGCAGTAAATTATGTGCCCACACACAAATTGGTACAACAATATCCATATTTATGTGGACATTATAAAATGAAGCATTTTGGAGTATGGATTAGAAATGACTCTGTTGTGGCAAATAAGGATATGGTGGAAGAGACTAAACAGAAGATAATACAAAAAGTGAAAAACTGGAAGCTTTGTTATATGGATATGGACACTAAGGTACAAACCATTAAAATGTTTTTAGTCCTTTTAGTCTTATACAGAGGTCAGGCATATTTTATCAACCAGAGAAGAAGCTGTGGATAGCAATTAAAAAGAGTTGAAAGATTTTATCTGGGAAGGGAAGATAGCAAGGGTCAAATGGGATAAACTGATTCTTCCAATAGAACAAGGCGGACTAGGCTTACTGAATTTGGGGGCTATTTTAGAGCAACACAGTTAAGGCTCCTATACATAGCATAAGCAGAAAACTATAATTCAAAGTGGAAAGGGATGATGATGGTACAGGGAGGAAGCTCAAGAAATAAATAGATATTGGGATTTTGGATACAGACTCTTAATGAGAACAACAAAAATCATACAGAGTATTATATTCACAAAATAGCAGGAGTATTTTAAGAACTAAACCAGCACGAGAATGGAGAAAAGAGATTTTGCTGATAGGGATGACTGTGGTTAGGGATACAGATAATAGGCAAGAGAGGGCTGGAATTTATTGGAGAAAACTGGCAAAGGAACCAAGCTATTGGTAGCAAATAACTAGAAAGGTAAAGGTATCTAATGGGAAGAATAATTTATTTGGACTGCAGGATGGAGATTGTCTTCCCTATCAAGGATAGATACTAGAGTATAGGCAAAGAGAAAATAATAGGGGGCTCTTGAATGTAAGACCAGCACTGGTAGAGTTTTTCATAGAATCTAGAACAGAAGCTGCTGTTAAAAAAAGGAATACATGGTAAAGTATATAAAACAGTGCATGATAATTATAACAATTAATCAGAGGAGCTTAGAAAGAATTGGAAAGAGAGATTGGATAAGCAATTCACAAAGAGAGAATGGGAGGTTATATGTATATCTTCTAAATATGCAACAAAATCTAGAAGATTTAGGATCTTTGCCTGGAAGTGTTTACATAGGTATTTTTATACCCCACGTAGACTCCAAAGAATTTTTACACAGGTGGATAGCAAATGTTGGAGGTGTGATGGTGGCTGGGAACATATTTTTTGAGAGTGTAATGAGCTGGCAGACTTTAGGGATTGCCTGCAGAGTACTATGTTGGAGATCTGGGTGAGTGGACTGGATTGACTGGGGAGACGATTTTTTGAGATATGATATAGAGTCAGAATTGCCTAGACATAGTAAAGCCTTGCTGTGTTTATGGTGGCTGCCAAAAAAAAAACAATTATTAGAAAATGAAAATCAAAGTCTAGACCAACTTTATTAGAAGCAGTGAATATAGTTGTTGTTGTTGTGTCTTTCGGCTTTTCCCGGTTAGGGGTCGCCACAGCGGAACTCTGGTCTGCTAATGATTGGTAGTTGATTTTTACGTGCTGAGTTACCAGCCCTAACACACAACCTTCAACGAAGGTACGCCCATTCATGCATGTCTCCACGCAGAAGACGCTCTAGCTGAGAATCGAACCAGACAGCGTCTTACTGTGAGGCGACAATGCTACCGCAGCACCACTACCGAATATAGTAACAGAGATAAAACAACTGGAATTGGGATTGTTAGAAAAGGAAAGGAGCAAACTACATAGCAAAAAATGAGAATTGTGGGAGCATTATTTGCAGAGAAGGAACAAGGTTTAAGAAGCAGGATTTGAATGAGCCATATAATGCTTAACTGACAATGACTGTATAGATTATAAGTGATGTATAATGTCTGAAACTACAGTTGTTTTAATGGTGTCTATGATGTATAATGTTTGCAACTAAAGTGGTGTCATTTTGTTTGTTTTTCATTTATATAAATGTAGGATTGCCTATGTCATATGTGAAAATTTAATAAAGATGTTTATTGTGAAAAAAAGTTTTTATTACAAACTACAAGCACATATCTTCATGCCCTGTGATGATGGGATGAATGCTGCTATGACTGTATGGGCATCACATTTTTGTGTTAGTAGCACATGGAGTTTTTCATACTAAATGCACTTGCACCAGATGGTCTCTTATCGCTTGTCCACAGGCATAATGAGCACACCCAACTCTTATGTACAAAGGAAATGACTAGCTCTTGAGTTGGTGTTGTTCCTCCTCTGGTTCCTCATTGCAGTCATATAATATGTCCAAGGAGGCTGTCTTTGTTCTTATCATCATGTTGTGCAGAAGTGAACTCATGGTGACTACTTGACATGTTTACTCAGGTAAGTGTTACAGTGCATCACTGGGTGTGCCCAGATACCTGAAACAGGACTTCAGTAAAAAGGAAACACACGCTGAGTCACATTCATTCTCAATCTGTATGTATCAGTATATGTTTTCTGTGCAGGTAATTAGGATGAATGCATTGGTTTCCTTAGCTAGGGCTCCAGGGATAACCATAGTCACATGCAAAGCAAAAGCATACGCTTGAGTAATATACATGTCACTGTTCGCCCTTCATTTACATAACATCCCGTATATGGAGTAATTTGCACAGCAACTAGATGTCCTTGAGATTTTCCTTTTGTTATGAACCTGTGTCTTTGGGACACATATTTTTCATGTGAAAATGCCAGGAAGGATTCTGTGATCTGAATGACTTGTTCATCTGTTGAACACTTGACAGTTGATGGTCCATCATCTCTGCAAGGAGACTATCATAATATGAGTGCAGTGCATGACCCCAGGAACACTACAAAAGTGTATGATCTCGTACAACTATCCCTTTTCTGCATGACATACTGCTGGTGTTTCTAGAGAACTTAATGCAGTTCTCAGCCTTGTCACATATGACAAGCAGGAAGCTGTGTAACATGTAAGAGGTGGCTGTCTAGGATAGCTCAGACTCATTAATTGATTATACAATGCTTGAGAAAAATGTGCAGGATATTTGCACGGTGGTGGTGCTGTGGTAGCGTTGTCGCCTCACAGTTAGACGTTGCCCGTTCGATTCTCAGTTAGAGCGTCTTCTGTGTGGCGACATGATGAATGGGTGTTCCTTCGTTGAAAGTTGTGCATTATGCTCGGCAAGCCAGCACGTAAGACTCTATTGCCAATCATTAGCGGACTGGCATTCTGCTGTGGCGACCCCTAACCGGGAAAAGCCGAAAGATGCAAACAAATTTGCATATATTGTATTGTACTATTTGTATTTAGTTATAGAATCATTTATTCTGTCATTTTGTTAACCAGATTAGTGGAATAATCCATGATCCAGGCTAAAAGGACATTTAAGTGACAACACATGTACAGTTTAGTAACTTAACATACCAATACAAACAAGAATTAGCAAGTACAGGATAAGCAGTGTACTCATGCAGAAATCAGCTGCCATAAAAAAGTCGTTTATGAAGAAGGCTGTGTGATAAATGAGGAAAGAGAGTAGGGAAAAGGGCTTATCAGCCCATATAAACATGGACTACTCATATGAAATTTTATATTAGGATGAAAACTAAAATAATTAAAACTGCATTCAGATTTTAGGCACAGTAGAAAGTTATTCATAAGTGAAAGGTAAAACTTTAAGAGAATTTATCACTACCTTTCAACATATTGACATTTGTGTAGTAGCACTGACTCATTTACATATATTCATATTCATCAAGTCTAAAACAGTGTAGCAGAATTAGAGTAATAAAAATAATAATATAATAACATAAATAACAATACCAAATGAGAATAATATATATTTGTACATGGGCATGAGTACATGTTGTCTTTGCTAAAAATATTGGTTTTAGAGGATTATAGTGGCCTTGCTAGGCTGATGACAAGCAGTTGTGCCTCTTGTTTTCACAGGACTTTTTTCTACTCTTAGTTACTGGTAAGAGACTTGGAAAGAATCCATGATTGGACAGTTAGCATTCAACTCAAACTGAACACCTCCAAGAAAGTGGCAAAGGTAATACAAGCTGCACTCAAAGCCTTTTTTTGGTAGTTTTGTCCCTGAATGTCATCTATTGTGTAGACAAGCTGAAATTCAGGTCAAAGGTGTGTGACTTATTTTGAATTACTAGATTGTGGTTGTAATTAAATCTTTATTAAATATCTGATCTCAACTTCTGATCTCCCTAAAGTAATGCATTATCTTGTTTCCTACCCAGTGGATAACTGCAATGCAGTATATTTGGGGCTTCCAGACACAAATCTTGACTGCTTATAGCTGGTGAAAAACTCTGCAGCCTGGGTAATTTCGTGTGATGTCAGTGTACAAACACATTAGATCAGCACTGCAGATCATGCACTGGTTTCATAACAAACAGCAAATCACGTGACTAGGCTACATGCACTCAGTCTCCCAATGACTGTCTTGAGTATTCTGAGATTTGGGCTTTTGTTACCATGGTCATTACTTTTACAATTTTCTACTTGGTTGTCAGAGGGAGTTCATTTCACTGGCCAGTTAACAAATGCTTTACTTTTGTCACTTGGTGTTATTATCAATGCTGCTTTTGATCCTTATTATAATTGTTTGTTCAGTGCTATTTTTATCTTGGTTATTTTTTATTTGTTTGTTTGTTTGTTTCATTGCTTTCTAGTTTGCTTTCCTGTTTTCACATTAATGCAAGCTTAGTTTGTGGGATTGCATGAACTGACACCAATGTCCAAATCTACACCAAAGTACTATATGAGCATTTGTATAGATGCATGGAATCTGGAATACCCGACATTACAAAATTATCCTCCACAAGGAAGAGTAAAGCTGTCTGGTGGACATCTGCAATAAACAAACTATATAACAAAAGGAAAAAATTGCTGTCCATGACCAAGAAGGAGCATTTGCTCAGCTGCTCAGCTAGAAGCAATCTCTCCTTAGCCTGAACAAGCAAATAAGAGCACTAGTGAAATCCTCTAAAGCCAACTTCAAGTTCAAATTGGCCACATCTACTAGAGACAATTATAAGGCCTTCTTCACACATGTCCGCAATCTCAAAGGAAGCAACCGGATCTCTTCAGAATTGGTGGTCAAGGACATCACATATACAAATGCTGTAGATATAGCCAACCTACTGGCTGACAGATTCAGTGAAAACTTCACCTCTCTGTCCATCCATCAGTAAATCAGGACATCCCCAGTACCTGCCCCCCACCCCTTATCTCTTGGGAATAGGTCATCACTGCCCTCCCAAAGGCAAAAAATACAGCCTCCATGGGACGTGAAAACATCCCAGTTTCCATCCTACATGAACTCAGGCATGAACTTGCAGCACCATTAGGCACCCTATTCAGCCAAAGCCTGAGTACCAGCTTTGTCACAGCTGACTGGAGGACAGCCACTGTCATCCTTTTACACAAAGATGGAGTGTCCACCAATCCGAGGAATTATAGACCCATCAGCCTAACTAGCCTGATCTGCAAGGCCATGGAACGGATTATCATAGACCTCATTAACAGGGCCATTAGCAACCGCCAAACACTTGACCCCACACAGTTTGGCTTTGTCAAGGGGAGGTCATGTCTGTTATATCTGGCCAACTTCTCTGAGACAGTCACCAAAGCCATGGATGTGGAAAGATGCACACCTCCTACCTTGACCTGACCAAAGCCTTCAACACTATTCCCCACTTGGGCATAATAATTTAAGATAAACTCTCAAAACTAGGCATCAATCCATATGTTACCAGATGGGTAGCAAACTGGCTCACTGATAGAACCCATCTAATCCAAATAGGGGACGCCACCTCAAGCAGTAGACCCATAACAAGTACTCCAGGGATTGGTCTTGGTGCATCTGTTATTTGGGGTATACTTTTCTGAGGTTTAGGTCAAAGCCAGTGGGCTATGGCTGACCAAGTTTTCAGATGACTGTAAGCTTAGTATGGTCATTCATTCCCCAAGTGATGTGGCTGTCCTCCAAGAGGATCTCACCCAAACAAATGACTGGTGCCAGAAACATGGCCTCCTTTGGGGAGAGTCATCATGTCCCCACATATTATGACATTAATAACTATGTCCTAAGCACGCAATCAGTCATGAGGGATTTGGGTACCCAAGTTGATAGCAACCTGACTTTTGACCACCATGTTGCTTCCATTGTACGGAAAGCTTTCTACATGGCCCACCTCATAAGTAAGGGTATCTCATCCAGGGACAAGGAGGTACTAACATTCCTGTATTCTTCCCTTATAAGGCCAATTACTGAGTACAATGTCTCTTTTGGCATGTACCTCCAAAAGCACATGCAGCAGCTGGAGAGACCACAGAGGTTCCTCACCAGGAGAATCCAGGGCCTCAAACATCTACCCTACACAGATAGACTGAAAGCTCTATCTCTCTACTCAGTTTCATACAGACTCCTCAAAGGTGACCTTTGTCTGGCATACAAAGCAATCTCAGACCCCACCTTGATGGAACTGCTGCATATCCACAAGTCAAGCTCCACTCGAGTAGCCAGCTCACACAACTTCAACCAGGTCTGTGACATCAATAGGACTTGTTGGTGGGACAGATATTTGTCCCAGAGACTCCCCCATCTGTGGAATAGACTCTCTCTCGCCATGTCAAGCAGAGTACCTCATTATCCCTTTATAAGCGCAACCTGGATAAGTGGATGGGAAACAGAAAATACACCCCTGGGATTCCATCTGTGTCCCTGCTGGACAGCGGCTTTGGGTGTTGACTTGTCTAAACATGGGCTAAACTCCTTAGGGCCAATAGCATAGTAACTTCCGATGATCCTATGATCCTATTATGCTGAAAATGAAATGGAGACTGCTTGCACTTTTGTAATTTGCAGGTCAATTGTTTTAATATTTCCTGATATTTCAGAATCTCAGAGAAGGGAAGAATATTTTTACTCTGAGATACAGCAAATTTGGAATAAAAATACAACTATAAAAGGGCATGAAGGTGCAAAGATTCCCACCTCCACCAAAAAGTGCTTGTTTTTATTTCTGCTGGCTGCAAATGCATGTAAGCAGTTAATTTCTAACGATATGGTTTTAGAGCCTCTGTGTACTTGAGCTATTAGGTTCACAAAGCTGCAAAGAAACACACGAGTTTAGAGCAGGTCAATTTTAATTTGATGTTGCAGACTCAGTTTTGGAATGGCCATAATGCATGTGTTAGGCAAACTTTAGTTTCTAGTTGGATAGGGTTTTTTCACTGGCCTTGTGTAATTGTGTGTAGTGCATACATGACACACAGCCAGCACTTGCTATCTGTCCATTCAGTGCCTACTGATAACCTCCTTATCAGAAAGACAACACGAATAAGAAAAAACTCACTTTAATAAACAAACAAAGCTTTCAGGTATAACTCTTCTTCTGACACTGAAGAAGGGTTATAACCGAAAGCTTTGTTTGTTTATTAAAGTGCGTTTTTTCTTATTCGCGTTGTCTTTTGGATACTTGAGTTGGTGAATATAGAAGAAGATAGACCTTAAGGTTGAAGTTTTAGTCTTGAACCTCCTTATCAGACCCTGGTTTAACATGATTTGCTTACAACATCTAAATGAATGCCTCCTTATTCTTGGGAATTTAGCAGGTGTTAAACCACTGTTGCACTATCAGCATATACATATCCTGTAGCATAACTGCTGGCAGGAAAAAAGCATTTGCAGCTTTCCACCGTGTGTTTCTTGCTATCTATATCAGGAAAGTTATGAATGGTTTTCCTAATTGTATTGCAACTTTTGAAAGTCACTTCCACTCTTTGAAAGATTACAAAACTACTATAGTGTGCAATCAGTCAACATATGGCTGTGCATTTCTTCATCTGCTTGGTCATCAAAAGTACATATTTTGGAATCACCAACTCACAAAACAATGTGCAATCTCTTTATATTACTTTCTTCAAGCATAAGTTGCTTTAGAAAACAACCTTCTCCCATCTATCTTCTATCTCATCCAAAAATCCTCCTGTTACAGATATCAAATACATGGAACTTTTCATTTCTTGAAGAGAAAAATGCCAAAACATTTTGGAATTTTGTCAGCCTGAATACTCGAAACACACAGAATTTTATATTTACTGTTTAAAAACTCTTAGTTTTCTATTTTATTTAATGTTCTCTACTTAAAATTAACTTTAACTGTGCTTACAGATAAATTTATTAAAAGTATTACATAATCATGATAGTAGGTGAAAATTAAAATTAACAATCATTGGTACAATTCCCAGAATTTCATCTCACGGAGATGTAATTTTTTTATGTGATAACCAAAAATTTACTAATTTATTCATTCATTCCTTCCTTTACTTAATTATTCTCTAATACACCCATTAAGTGTCATGGAGAACCATAGCCTATGTGCTTGCACTTAAAGGTCTCCCAAAATTATATGCCATTTTCTGAAAAACACATTATTTGAGAGGTAAATGGATGTAAACCTAAATGCTCCATATGCTAAAGCAAATATGTACATGAAGAATCATAAGACTGGGACGCTAAGTACTATATCTATATATTATTTCTATATATAATTGCTATATCCCCACTATGAAGCATTCCATACAGGATGTACATTCCATAGCTGCAATACCACAGATGTATGAGATTAATACTACTCATCATCATCATCTTTCAGCTGTTTCTGTTAGGGGTCACCACAGCGGATCTTCTGTTTCGATTTCTTCCTGTCCTCTGCATCATGCTCTTTCACACCAACCACCTGCATGTCCTCTCTCACCACATCCGTAAACTTTATCTTAGGCCTTCCTCTTTTCCTCTTACCTGGCAGCTCCAGCCTTAGCATCCTTTTCCCAATGTACCCAGCATCCCTCCTCAGCACATGTCCAAACCAACCCAATCTTGCCTCTCTTGCTTTGTCTCCAAACTGTCCAACCTGAGCTGACCCTCTAATATACTGATTCCTAATCCTGTCCATCCTAGTCACACCCAGTGCAAATCTTAACATCTTTAACTCTGCCACATCCAGCTCTGACTCCTGCCTTTTCATCAATGCCACCATCTCCAACCCATATAACATAGTTGGTCTCACTACCCTCTTGTAGACCTTCCATTTCACTCTTACTGGTACACGTCTGTCAGAAATAACTCCTGACACTCTTCTCCACCCATTCCACCCTGCCTGTACTCTCTTCTTCGCCTCTCTTCCACACTCACCATTACCCTGAACTGTTGATCCCAAGTACTTAAACTCATCCACCTTTACCAACTCTACTCCCTGCATCCTCACCATTCCTCTACCCTCCCTCACATTTACACACATATATTCTGTTTTAGCCCTGCTGACCTTCATTCCTCACCTCTCTAAAGCATATCTCCACCTCTCCAGGGTCTCCTCAATCTGGTCCCTACTCTCACTACATATCACAATATCATCTGCAAACATTATAGTCAACGGGGCCTCCTGTCTGATCTCATCTGTCAACCTGTCCATCACCACTAGAAATAAGAAAGGGCTTAGAGCTGATCCTTGATGTAATCCCACCTCCACCTTAAACATATCTGTCACTCCCACCGCAGTCCTCACCAATGTCACACTACCCTCGTACATATCCTGTACCACTCTTACATACTTCTCTGCCACTCCCGACTTCCTCATACAATACCACAACTCCTCTCTAGGCACCCTGTCATATGCTTTCTCTAAGTCCACAAAGACACAATGCAACTCCTTCTGACCTTCTCTGTATTTCTCCAACAACACTCTCAGAGCAAATATTGCATCTGTAGTGCTCTTTCCTGGCATAAAACCATACTGCTGATCACTAATCATCACCTCCCTTCTTATCCTAGCTTCCACTACTCTTTCCCATAACTTCAAGCTGTGACTGATCAATTTTATCCCTCTGTAGTTACTGCAGCTCTGCACATCACCCTTATTCTTAAAGATAGGTATCAAAATACATCTTCTCCACCCCTCAGGCATCCTCTGACTTTCCAAAATTTCATTAAACAATCTGGTTAAGAATTCCACTGCCATTTCACCTAAGCACTTCCATGCTTCCACTGGTATGTCATCTGGGCCAACAGCCTTTCCATTCTTCATCCTCTTCATAGCTGTCCTTACTTCCTCCTTGCTAATCTGTTTCACTTCCTGATTCACTATCCCCACATCATCCAACCTTCTTTCTCTCTCATTCTCTTCATTCATTAGTCCTTCAAAGTACTCTTTCCATCTACTCAACACACTCTCCTCACTTGTGAGTACGTTTCCCTCACTATCCTTTATCACCCTTACCTTATGAGATTAATACTACTAAACATTAAAAATGTGGTTGCCATTCACTACTAATTTAGAAATAGATTTCTAATCAGAATCTGTTTTACTACATACTGCACTTGGAGCAGGCACACACACACACACACACACACACACACACACACACACACACACACTCACATATATATATATATATATATATATATATATATATATATATATATAGAGAGAGAGAGAGAGAGAGAATGCTTGAGACAAGGCCACATTTGAAATGTGCTACCCTTCACATCCATTGCATTCTACAAGAACAAACACTTGGAGACATCCTGGGTGAACTTAATAAAAAAATGATGCATAATGCTTTCATTACATTTACCTAACTGGTTCAGACATAAACATAGTATTGTATAATGGAGTCTTTGCCCACCATCACTGTTTTCTGTTCAGTGCCTTCCTTTATTGTAATCACATTTACAGAAACAAATTGAAATACAAAAGCCTTTGTACATAATAGACTTAAATTTCGGGCACTATTCTGAATGATGACAATGGATTCAGGGCTTATGGATACAGCACAGACTGCATCCTATTATACTAATTCATAATGGTGTGATCACTGGCATAGTGAGAAAAAAGAATACAAGATAATGTGTCTTAACTTATTTAGCTAGTTATAAGTTAAACTTATTTATGAGTGGCAAAGTGGTGCAGCAGATAGTGTTTTTGCCTTACAGCAAGAGGTTTCCTGGTTCAATTCTCAGATAGGGTGCTTTCTGTGCAGAGTCTATATGTCCTCCATGTGTTCATGAGGATTCTCACTGGGTGCTCTGGTTTCCTCCCACATTTCAAAGACATGTAGTACGTGGATTGGACATTCCAAATTGGCCATAGCTGCAAGTGTGCACTGGGAAGAACTACCTTGGCAGTGTTAACCACCTGGTGGTGTAAACCTTGAATCTAGATGATGTCATTGTTAAAGTGACATCCTGACCCTATGTACAAAAAAATGGGAAAAATGGGTTGTGGATGAATGGCTTAACTTAACCTATAGTCTTTTTGCTGGAAAAGTTTTGCCCTGGAAAGCCAGCTGTTTAGGCAAACATTTTCATATTTTGTGTTTTTAAGGAAGAAAGATGCAATAACTTTATGGTAGTAAGAGTGTCAAAGTACTAAGCAGATTATGACTGGGTTGTAGATACACCACAAAACGCAGTTTGTATCATGGACAATGAGGATAAAATATAAATGAAAAAATATCTAACCCTATATATAGGGGAAGATATCAAAGAGAAAAGACAAATGAATAAATTAAAACACAATAAAGTACTCTTGGAGTAGGGGATTCTCAAATGGAAAGAAACAGATCTCTTTTCCTGCACTGTCATCCATTTCCAACAATTGATAACCAAATGCTTTGTTTCACAATTAATTTAACCAGATAATTTAGACAATAAAATGTGAAAATTCTGGAATTCAGTATGGTAGAAATTTGATAAAATTGAGCAAAGTTTCAGAAAAGGAAGTAGTACAGATGTATATCAAGAAATGATAACCGCTTATATCACCAAAGTAACAAACTGTAATAGAAGTGTACAAATCAGAAGGAAGAAAAAACTTCTCTGATTCTCAAATAATGTAGTATCAAAGTTATGGAAAAATCTATAGCATTTAATAAATGCTGAAGAAAGATTACAAAAATAATTATGCATGTGCTGCTGTATTTTATAAAGCATCATGTTATATAGCTGAGTACGTGTTTCTTTTTTTTCTGTCTCCATAGGACCTCACCTGATCTCTATTCCACCAGCAACCAGTCATCTCCTGCATAATTCAAGAAACTCCAAGTAGAGTTCATGTGGAGCCTACAGAAAGTGTTTCCATGTACACAAGGTTGTTCCTGTGGCGGTGCCGAGCATTTCGTATTAATGAAGTGAGGCACACTTAAATAAGGCTTTGCAGTACTCAACAGTGTTTTTTGACCGCAAAACCTCCTTAGGAAAGCAGATAGCATTTCCATGTAAGGTTGCTGTCTGCAGCACGGCAACCATACCTCTCAACCTCTTACAGCAAGAAATCTGAACAAAGCTATTAATAATGGGCGGGCAAAGGCCCAAAAATAGGGTCAATTTATAAATACTGTTCTTACAAACTTAAAAAGTTGATAGAATAACAGGTTTTGCATTAGCATGAATTCTCTAAAGGGTATGAAATCTGAATCTTGAATATCTGCTATTATTTTCTGAATTAAATTGTCAGTGATTTGCCAGTGATTTGCATGAACCCACCAATTTTATAAGAAACAGATGAAAAATATGAAGCAAAAATCTGGACATCCTGTGAAAATCTGTACCGTTGTGAGGTATGACGGCAATTGCTTTCTCTTGTTCAAAATTCGGCACGGTCCCAAACACATTTAAGTTGAGAACGCATTTATTAATTTCATATATTTTATTGTTTTTTATTTCTCTCTCTTTTTTACTTTTTTCACATGTTTGCATGGTGCTTAGCTCATTTTTGCATTCTGCATTTTTTAATTTTTTTGTTTTTCATATGTTTGCATGATGCTTAGCCTGTTTGCACTACTGGACCACCCATGTATCAGACATTATCCAGACAGCCAAAAATAGAAACCGGATGCATTCAATTAATACCACTGTGCATTGCGCAAACCCAGTAAGCAAGGCTGCATTGTGCTAGCACTGTCAAATTAACAATGAATACTAATATAGGGGCTGTCATACAACTAATCTTGTGGCAATAGGTGGTAAGTCTAGGTCTGGAGTTCAAATGGTTCTAGGTTCAAGTACAGGGTGAGCAAACTTTTCTTTTACTGTGTTGAGATTACAGATTATACAAAGGAAGTGCAACACAGATGTGTTTTCCCAACCTTCTTCTGGCTAGAGCTGTAAGTTTAGGGCTACTGTACACATGGTCCTGGGTTTGAAAGCTGAATATTCCATACACTTTTAATGTTGTTCCACATCACATCATATTTACTCTCACTCATAACACCTGACATAGTGTAACTGATATTAATATTTACATGTATGATGGCTGAGATACTAATATTGTGTTAGTTATTTACCTATTCATTTGTATGGGTAATGGGCATATATTATCAAAACATCGAATGTGGGTATAATGTGCATTATGTTTATGCAAGTATATTTCTGCAATCCCATTTGAATAACAGAGCTAGACAAGTGGTTGTATATCAAATATCCTTGGAATTGCATTGCTTTTTTTTCTTTTTTTTTCTTTTTCCTTTTTTTTTAATTGGCCACTCTTGCGCATTATTTACAATTGCACAAACAGATGTACCCTGGCTTACTGTGTTAATGTGATCATAAGCGAGGTGCAGCTTTTTCAAATGTAGTAAAAACTAGACAGTGCACAGTCTCAGTAAGTGCAATATGTGCAATTGTTGGGAAAACATATATTTAAAGTGGAATTGGTGGGAAATGCTCATTATACATTGACCTTGATGTTTAGGAGCCATAGCTGGTGCTGGAGAGGGTGTGTACTTTCAAGTGCAATGTTGGGCTGTTTAGGAGTTCAAAGTCTTTGTTGAGCTCCTAGTTAAGGAGCATGGACCACGCCTTTTGCAGAGGGACTACTTATGTTCTCAGTATAAGTGTGAAGCCTGGACTAGTTTGACTAGAGCTTTGACTAGTACAACAGGTATCTCATGTACTGGTGACCAGCGTTGTTATCATTATGATGATCTCTTTAGGAGGAACAGGGATACCCTTGATCAATGGATCAGGGAATGTAGAACAGGGAACACTCCAAAGATGTGTAAGTATAAAATGCATTGACCAGTTGTAAAAGTTATAGCTGAATATAATCAAGACTGATATTCATAATGGCATTCTGTTTTGTTTTTCTTTTTCCATAGCTGTTGAAGAAAAGGCCTCGAATGTGAAGTCTCACGGAGCATACCTGGCAAAGATGACAGAAGCATGTGATATGTATGCATATAAAAAGTACTGTTATTGTAGCTTTATCTGTTAAAGATGGATTATGTGTTATTTCCGGCAGTTGTATATAATTTAACATGCATATCTCAACTGTAAAAAAAGTATGCATGCCTTACTCCATAGAACAAAGCAACTGTTTCACATTCTCAAATAATAGTGAGCAGGCATGTACAAAGTATAAAAGGAAAGTATGCTTACTTTAGTCTATAGTCCAACAGAAAAGTAAAGTTTTACAGTAATTAGTGGTTGTGGGTTCAAAGACAACACTTCCCAAATATGCAATAGTGTATACAACAGTGATATATTTTCATCATTATATGCACAATACTGTTAGCTAATCATCATTATATCAAGTTACTTTCAGATCTCAATACCTTTGGCATGAATGGTAGGCTGTCAAGTGTAATCATGGACATGTGCAATATATGCACACATGAATGATCACTGGATGCAATCTGATCAGTATTACAGTATCCACCTGTTAGTAACTGGGTAGTCTTCAATGTAATAAAGACATTTCTTAGGAGCTGGTAGGGTTAAAAGTAAAATGTAACAGAACAGAGTGAAGTAATTGTGGAAAGCTTTTGTAGATTAGCTACAAAGTTAGTAATGTTTTCCTGTTTTTTTCTCTCACCCCACCCCTTTTCTTCTTTTTTATTGTTTAATTTGTTTTAATTTTGTTGTTATTATGTATAATTTTGTATTTATTTGTCTAAATTTAGTTATTATGTATAATTTTGTATTTCTTTGTTTTAATTTATTATTTCTAATTTTGTTTGTATTTGTTGTTATATACATGTGTTTTTGTTATTTTTGTCATTATGTTTAATTTTTGTTTTTCTTTGTTCATCTGTTTATTTTTTAAGTGTCTATTTTTTATTTTCATTTTTTTAGTTTATAATTGTATGCTATTTTTTTATTACTATAACTGGGTAGGCAGGTCCCATGTGATCCTCCAACTTTCACTCCACTGGTTACAGCACCAAGGCCCAACACATCTGGGCTGCAGACTTGCAGCACCTCCTCTGCTCCACCTGCACTGCCTGGGCCCTCAGGTAGTTCTGCCCCAGAGGATAGGCCTGCAGTCCCCTCTGGGAACAGTGGTGGATGGGGTGCATTTATCACCCGTAATGAGTTGCCAGGTATGGTGCATAGGATTGTGCACCACACAGTGGACACATGCCTACACTGGAAGGAGCACCTGTTCTCTGCCCTGGTACAGAGTACCCATCAAAGATGCACATGTTGGGCAGTGCAGCTGCTGGAGCAGTGAGGGGACATTGGTGACAGTCCACTGGTTGAGGACTTGATTCCCACTGGCACCAATCCCAATGTTCACGATACCTCAATTTCTCCACCCTCACCCCAGCCATTGTGTTCATCCCCCTTTTGTGTCTTTCACCATCTCTGTATCTTGTCTTGTGTGCCCTGTCTATCAACAATTGCTTCCTCACCTTGCCAACTTGCCTGTCCCAGACATGCCTATGTCCCTTCCCCAACATTCTTCTCTCACCAAAAATAAAGGGGGCACCTGCCCCCCCCCTGAAAAAAAAATGTCCCATACATAGCTCTTCATTTAGCATATGTGTCTACTTGACACACTTGATTTGGTTCAACTGGCTATACAACATGATTATGTTGTTCTCACCTCTGTCTCTGGAGGTGACAGTCCAAATTCAGTTAAAATTGCATACATTTGATCAGTTTTTATTGTTGAAGAAATGGATTGCTATGGTTCTTTGCTACACCTTTCCTCCGCATTCCTGCCCTCTTTTCTTTAAAGAATCAGTATGTGGTGGTGTGCAATGCACACCATTGCTAAGCAATGGTAAAAGGCAGTAGTATCAGTAAATGTATGTAAAATTATCATACATCTGTAAAATTCATGCTTACACCTCATTTCAAATCCAGTGCCATCTGCCTCGAGTAACAATGCATTAATCCATCCAGACGCAGAGTCAGTTCTTTAGCGGGTATATTTTATACAATCAATATTAACTGTCACATTTTGTCTTTATATTTTCCCCTTGTACTCCCCAGTGCTTGCTCCTTACATTATCAATGGCATATTTTCAACATTAACTGCGTATGAAGCATCATTGCACAATAGACATTAATGTTCTATATAAAGCCTCAGTGTGCAATCCCCATTTGTTTTTATAAAGCATGTGTGCACCATGCTGTGCATCACTCAGCCTCACTAAGGCAAATAAAGATTTTAATAAATAACAGAAATTAGAATAGTAGTGAATAGTATTACCTACATCTTTATTTGGAAGCAGTTCTATGTGGCCAAAAAAGAACTTATCACTGTCTGAAATCAATTACTACCTGCAGCCAAAGATTCAGTTAAGTAGCAGGTGTGTGCAACAACAGGGAAGTCTGCAATTTTCTATTCAGAGTGTAAAATGCACCTGCTACTCAACTGACTCTGTAGCACCATCTGTTAATGCATTGATCCAACCTTGTTTTGGTTTAGATGATACTGGGTTCAAATACAGGTGTATGTAACAGTTTCACATACTTTTAAGTGTAAATACAATTACAAATTTGGATAATTATGAATCTGTGTCATAATTTTTGCAGAACATGTTAGTGGTTTCAAATACAGGTTTATATAATAGCTTTAATTGCTTTTGCCATAGGTGCATGTCATTGCGTGGTGCCCACCATTGTGCACCATTGTGCACCATTGTGCACAGATTCTTTAAAGGAAGGAAATGGGGAAGAGAGAACAGTGGTGAAATGGGGAGCAAGAGGGGGGAAAAAGAAAGTGAAACGAGGGCAAGAATTTGCAGGAAGGGTTTAGGAAAGAACCATAGCTGTCCATTTCAGCAACAACAAAACATGATAATATATGAAGAATATTAGCTAAATTTGGATTGTCACCTCCAGAGAGACAGGTGATCATAACACAATCATGTTGTATAGCCAATTGGACCAAATCAAGGGTGTCATGAAGACACTTGTATGAAATTGAGAGCTATGTATGGGACAATTTCTTTGGGGGACAGGTGCCTTTTTTCTTTTTGGCAGAGAGGGAGGAATGTTGGGGCAAGGACCTAGGTGTGTGTGGGTAACATAAGGTGGCTAGGTGAGGAAACAATGTGAGACACACAAGGCATACAAAATAAGACTCAGGCATGGTGAAGGACACAAGAGGGGTGAACATTATGTCTGGGGAGAGGGGGAACATCAAGAGTGCATGGACATCAAGTTTGGAGACAGCGAGGATCAAGTACTCATACAGTGGACTGTCATCACTGTCACCTCACTGCAACAATGGCTGCAGTGTCTGACATCTGCATCTCCTTGTATTATTCAGAACAGCAATGGAGAGTGGTGTCTCCACCCAGTGTAGGCTTGCAACAACTGTGTGGTACACAATCCTATGCACCAACCCTGCCAGTTCATTGCAGGTAATAAAATCACCACCTCTGCCACTGCTTCCAGAGGGAACCACTGGCCTATCCTACAGGGCAGAACTACCTGAGAGTACAGGTTGTGCAGGAGAAGCAAAGGGTGTGCAACCAGGTTGTGTCTCTGACGTACTCAGGCATGGTGCTATAGCCGATGGAGTGGGGGCAAGTGGCTTCCATGGGACAGGCCTACCCTGCTGTGCTGTGGAAAAAAAAGGAAAAAAAAAGAACATAAGGGGTAGGGAGAGAAAAAAAAGGGAGAACTTTAGTAACATCATAAGTGTACAAAGCAGTGATACAATTATTTCACTCTATTATGTTACCTTTACTTTAAACATTACAAACTGTAAACAGACTTTTATATAATGTTTCTGAATACCCAGTTAATAACAGATGCACACTATAGTACAGATTTCAACCAGCAATCTTTGATGTGTGCATTAATTGCCCATATGCAGGCTCCAGTTCTACTAATTACATTTTCCAGTAGGCCATTTGTGTCACTGCTAGAAAGGTCTGCAGTTCCAGTGCAGTAATGATGAAAATGTAACAGTACTTGTTCATTTGGTAATTGTGGTGTTTCACCTCACAACCGCTGACTACTGTCTACTACTATAGTGTTCTGTGCTCCCACAGAGTACTGCATGCATACTTTCCTTTTACAGTTGTGAGATGTATGCTCTATTTTACAGTACTGAACTGTATTCATAGGCCTCAAACTCTTACAGCAATAAATGTGAACAAAATCATGTCGAATAGGGGGCCAAAGTCCAAAACATAGGGTTGACTCTTATATACTTGCTCTTACAAACTTATTAGGGTGGTAGAGTAACAGTTTTTTCACTTGCATGACTTTTCTGAAGAGTATGATGTCTGATTCAAACATGTCTGACATTATTTAGTGAAGTCAATCCTCAACACTTATGCAATTATTTGAATGAAACCCACAATTATATATGTAACTATATAAAGACTGGACACTCTGTGGAAATCTATGCAGTTGACAGGTATTACTACATTAAATACCAGCTAAGCCCATACCTCACAACCTCTTACAGCCAAAAATGTGGACTAAGCAATAAATACTGTGGGGATAAAGGCGCACAAATAGCAACTCATTTTACATATTCTTATACAAACCTAGAAATGTGATACAATAGCAAGCTTTGCATTAGCACAGATGTTCTGAAAGGCATGAAGTAAGAGACACAAATGATATTTTCTCACTGCAGTCCTCAATGCTTTGGCTAAGATTTGCCAGACAAACACAATTTATGAGAAGAAAACCAAAATTATGAGGCAACAATCTGAACATTCTGCAAAACCCATACAGTTGAAAGGTGTTATAAAGCAGTCTTTAACTTTTATGCTCTGATAACAGTACTGTTGTGATGTACGCATACAACAAGCAGCTCGCATCCATGCCAGTCTACTTTCATGGGCTCTAACATTCAGATCATGTTCTGCCACAGCTGTGGAAAAAAACAGAACAGAACAGAATGCCATTATGAATACCAAGCCTGACTATATGCAGCTTTAAACTATTACAAGTAATGTCTGAAACTCATACTTACTCATTTGTTGGGTGCCACCAGTCTGACATTCCTCGATCCAATGTTGGAGGGTATTGTTCCTCCTCATCCTGAGGTTTTGTTAGTGGTTCCTACACTGTTCACCAGTGCAGGGGATAGCATTAGCACTGGTCAGAGACCGGGCCAGATTATTCCATGCCTCTGTCCTTGACTGTGAGCCATAATAGTGCCTTTGCAGGAGCCAGGGCCTATGGTCATTTACTAGGAGTCCAACAAGCACTTTGGACTCACAGACACCCCACCTTTTAGCCCTAAATCTCAAACCCTCTCCAGAAATGCCTTCTATGTCTGTCGCAGAGCAGGACCAAAGTAGAATGATATTTTCCCACCAATTGTATGTATTGTGTTTACTCAGAGGGTGTACTTTTTGATTTGGCAACATTTGAAAAAGGTGTGCATTGCTTACCATCACATAAACAGGGTACAAAGGATGCAACATTTTTGCACAATGGTAAGCAATGAAGAAGTTTGGTAACTAATGCAATTGCTATGCTATTTGAGATACAGACAATTCTGTAACTGTGCACTTAGAAAACTACATGATACAGAAGGGTCACACTATAAAAAAAACTCTCTGCAACTGTATTACTTAAATATCAGTAATTCATTAATTCCAGCAACGAACACTGAATAAGTATTGAGGAAGACAAAAATGTAAACTTCATAGTTTAAAGTTTTAAAATGCTGAAACAACATTAAAGTATGAAGTTTACATTTCTGACTTCTTCAGTACTAATTCTGTAACTGTGTTGGCCCAATGGGAAGTGCAAGCCAAGCCACATAGTAGGAATATACTTGCCTGAACATAGTACACATTAAACTCACAGTCATACATTTGCTATTAAGTGGACAATACTTAGATTAATAAATAATTACATAACTGACACAATATTACTGTGTCATTCCTAAGTCATCTAAATATTATATAAGCTACACTAGGTCAACTGCTATATGTGAGAGTGACTATAATGTAAACTGGAACAACATTAAAATTGAATGCTATAAGTTGTATTTGAACCTTAGACCATATGAAAGTTAGTCCTGCACTGAGAGCTATTACCATAGGAAAGCTGGGAAATTCCTTCTGTAATGTGTCAGTTCATTGCTAAATCCTGCATTGGCACAACAGTAAAACAAAGACTGTACACCTTGTACTCGAACCCATGACCATCCAGACTTCAGACCTAGATTTAACACCTTTTGCCACAGAGTAAGCTATATAACATCCCCTAAGTTAGTATTCATTGTTAAGTTCTCACTGTTAACCACAGTGCAATGGCACCTAGCGGGTTTGTGCAATGCACAATTATATTAATAGAAAGCATCTGGTTTCTATTTTTGGATGTCGGGTCCTGTCTGTTACCTGGGTGGTCCAGTTGTCCATTTTGAACTATGGCACTCTACACGCAAAACTGATTACAAAGCCAAACCTGATTGTGCTAAGTGGACATCATGCAAACAATGCACCTCCCTTCACCCACTAACGTAAGACAGAAGGAGAAAAAAAAAGGGGAAATACAGTTTGTTACTATACAAGAGGTATGTCTGCAGAGGTTTGGATTTTGAATATCACTCTAATGCACCTTCAGAAAACAGGATGAGTGCCTTATCCCTGTTTGCCACACAAACAGCTTGGCAGCAAACAGCTTTAAGTCATCCATCACACAACAGTCTTCCGCAGTGTATTTTAATTGATATCAAGCCATCAGCTGATATTTATACATGTATTATATGAAATAAATTTGGATGTACTGTATTTGTTGATCACACAATCTGTTAGTACTATTGCTTGAAATTATACTAATCTTTGTTGCTTGGCCATTCAGCAGTTATCTGACAAGTATTCAGAGATATACAGTGTGAAAGCCAGTCTACCTCATTTACCTTACATTATGTGTATATATTAACTGGGAATAGAATGATACACAGTTGTCAGCAAATGAAGGCCAGGTTGGATGGCTCAAAATAACATACACTGCTCTTTTGGTGGTGGGAGCAAAGGTGAATTCCTGTTATGGCACATGCAAGGGACACTGTTTTTGAGGGGGTGGGCCAAGCTGAGGTTATGTTATGGCACAACTTCTCCATGTAAAGATATTCCATTACAAACATATGATGCTAAACTGAGGCCATGTATTGATCGCTAGTACTTTGGAGACTTATGAATGTATGAATCTTGCATGGCTGAAGACAACTACTTTCTAATGGACACATACAAGTAAATAACTCTCTGCTGTCACATGTTACTTGGCTTTCTGTACACAACTCCCACCTTTTACCTGTGTACTGTACCACGTGATGAAATAAAAGTACATGCCATAATGGTATTATACATTACAGTACATGCTCAGGACTTATCTTGTAAATGCTGTGCCTGTACTCCATACTTTGTCAAATTCCAAGGAAAAACCAGCATGGAGTCTGCATGGATGATTTATATCTTGTTGAATGGCTTTACAAGATTGGTTGATTAGCAAGCAATTCCCCTGCTTATGCAGTAATTAGCATCTCTGTAGCACAGACTAAGACAGATGCAATCCATTAATAATGTACTCTGTTATAAAAAGGCAAATGTGCAGCTAGCCAAACTGATGTTGAGGAGAGTTAGTACATTGTTCAAATCACTAAGACAACTGTATTTCTTCTCAGTATTTCTCTTCAGGGGAGTATTGCACTCCAGCAGGTATGTTCCCATTTTTTTACCTCCATGATGCATATGCTGGAATGTAGTTAATAATAAATGTGAAGTAATGGCTTTCACACTTTAATCTGCATGCTTACTTTGAAGTGCAGTGATGGCATGGCCTTGGTTGTCAAGCCATTTCACAGGTATCCAGTATTGAGAATATCTGAAAAGGGAATGAAGTGTTATAAATATGTGCACATTACATGGACAGGTCCTTTGATTGTACTTTTAGCATTTCAAAGATGTTTTGTTAGCACAATGAGTCTTTAGCCTATCATTTTGTTTGGCGGGAACAGAGATGAGTTAGGGCACTAACTACACTGGGCTGCTATTTTGGGTGGGTGAGCATATTTTACTTGCTGTATGGCACAAACAAGGATATGTTTCTCTTGTTAATCTCCTTGTTTTGTATCCTCCATCATGTTATTTTCTGAAATATGCAGACTCTTTCATGTTTATCCAGGGGGAATACTGACAGCCTTCCTTTACTGCTTTACCTGTAAACAGTTAAGGGGTAGTTATGTGATTCTCATATGTATTGTCATTCTTTTGTCTTTCAGGACACAATATGTCTGATTGTCATAGGTCCCCATTTACAAATGCAGAAAATAATTGATGCCTTAAGGCAACATACTGCTATGCTGCTTTCCAGGGGGTGGGCCAATATGGCTGAGCGTACAGCCCTCTGGGATGAATTAGTGGCCAACATTAACACCACTGGGTGATACAGTCATACATATGAGCAGGTGCATCACAGAGCCACAGACATGGTAACTGCTGCACGTAGGCCTGCAGCTGGAGTGGCATGCAGCTAGATGCAGTGGGATATGATCATCAAGTCACAGGTGGAGGTCCTGCTGCAGAACGCCCTTTCACTACCACTGTGGAATTCCTGGTGAACATTGTCAATCAGGACAGCTCTCAGCAATCCATGACACATTATGTTCTGGAAGTGGGCATGACTCTTACATACCAGGAGGAGCTTCCACGTATGTTTTGTTAGATGATAATTAGAATAATGTGGCATAGTGCACTAGCTTCAGTAATGTATATGTCTCTGTCAGTTGTTTTTTGGGTTGGTGGATTAAAGATTGCTACAGTTAGAAGCTTCATTTGAAGTTGTCAGCCACATTCTTGTTGACATTTGAGGTACTGCAGATATAGAGGTGTAAATGCAATACCCCCTATCTGCTGGTAAATGTGATGATGTTGCCATTACCCTTTGCTTTCCTTATTTCAGGACCATCAGGAATACAGAGACATAGGCCTCTTGCAGATGGTAAGCCTGATACATGTATGCCAGTACTGTAGATAAATGTCAAGATATCACATAGTGTATCCTCTCAGGCCTGTTGTATGTATTGCTGTATTGTCTGTAATAGTAACAACATTGTACTTTTTTAGCATATATTGCAGCATAGTAATGCAGGTATTACTGTATTCCTGTGTTTCTCCCTTTTTAATCATAGGTGAGCATGACAGTGGGAGTGTGGACACTCTGACACCTAATGTCAGTGTCTCAGCAGACAATGAGAATGATAGTGTCCAAACTGAGGCACAGCTGGGGGTTGCAGAGGTTGAATCTTGCACAGAGACCCCCTTCATTTTCCCTGGACACAGCCAGTAGGCCTACACCTACCCAGTCGACTAAGGCCAGAAATATTGGACAGTTTGAGGAAGAGAACATTGATCAAGGGAGTGTGGCTACTGTGGCTTCAGTGCCTGTTGAATCTATGCATAGGTAAAGTGTTGGTGAAGTGTCAAGCAGGAGGGTTGATAGGGTTCTCAGTGGAGCCCTGTTGCCCTCCTCCACCTGGTGCATGCGTCTCTTCCTGTGTCACTCAAAGGATATTTAGGGCCATCATGGAGGCACAGTTATGTTCTGAAAGGTGCTCCAGACAAAGGATCAGGATTCTAGATGTGGCACAGTCTGACATCCATGACTGCCTTCACTGTGTAGCCAATTCAATGGATTGTTTGAATAACACATTTGAACAAGGAGTGTCTGTGATGGAATGAGGGGTTTATCTCATGGACTGTGCAGTGTCTGTGATGACACATCTGCTGGGAGGGGGACATCACCCATGTGGACATAGGTCAGGCACTCCATCTGCTGCTAGCCAACATGGCCATGCCTGATCACGCTCCTATAGTGGCAATACTTTCCTTGCATCATCAGGGAGTGTGCTATCCACACCCAGATGTGACAAGCCATAGGGTTGTGGTCCTGGGTATTTCTGTGAAGGAAGCATGTCCAGCAGAGAACAGTCACATTCAGGTACTAGTACTACATCTGACCTTTGGCGAGGAGATACCAGTGCATCTCCTGGCAAAGCAGGTCTCATGGTCAGGGGTGACAATGATGAACTGACAACACTAACATGCACAGTTCACAGCTGTCTAACATACAAAGACATAGAACTAGCACTGAGCTTGGCTGTGTTCATTAACACTGTCACACACCACTTTCACATGGAGGACCCCTACAGACACACACACACACACACACACACACACACACACACACACACACACACACACACACACACACACACACACACACACACACATGCACACACACCAGTTACGTGGTTCAGCCTGCCTGCTTCTTACTTCTTACATCCATGACTGCCTTCACTGTGTACTCACACACACTCAACAACCTTTGTTGTCAGCCTAGGCCCCCTGCCCCCCCCCCAACAACACCCTGTGCAAGTGAAGATAACTTTACCATATCCCTAATTTCTCCCTTTTGGGTTCAGAGAAACTAAAACTTTATGACTGATGCACAGGGTGCGTAGCTATATTATTGCTTAGTATATCTACATTTGTGTTGCTTAAATGATAATTGTACCTGTGAATTATATTTGCCTTATCAAGTTGTATAGTGGATAGTATCATTATTTCACTACTTTATAGTGTATTCTCTTGTAAGGGTTGTGAAGTCACCAGCTGCAATGCATCTCATTACTTTTTAACTGTTCTCTTTAATGATTATCCATTACAAACATATGGTGCACATCATATGCCAGGCCATCACATTCAGATCTCTGGATTGTATGACAGCACTGCAGTATAATCTCATCAGAAAAGTACAGTATCATGCTCCTTGTTGCATGTAGCTCACCGGAAACATCCATCTGCAGGACACCCCCCAGGGCTTTCTCATTAAGCTAACACAGAGCCTACAAACCATGCCGTGATGTACGTGCACAGGTTAAAACACATGCCACTTTAATCTGTCTTGTATCACATGATGTGATGTCTGCCTGACATTCAGGCTACTGTCTAATCATGCCCTGGTGAGATACATGCATAAACAATACTCTGTGACAGCCAATAACATCAGCATTGTCTGTTGAGCATATGGGAATAATAGTGTCCCGCCTGCTGGTGCAAAATGCTGTCTGTAACATCAAGTTATAGTTCATTCACACACACACACACACACACACACACACACACACACACGCACACACACGCACACACACACACACACACACAATTGATTGCACTGAGAATAGAAACCCTACTTATCTAAGTACACAGATTACAGAACACTGAATGCAGCACATGTGCAATGGCACAAGTCTGACTTGCAATATGTCAGATGACCCTTCATAGCTGATGACATCAGAAATGTCTGCTGAAGACAAGATATTTGTCATACCTGCTGGTGTAAAATGTTCTCTGTAATATCAACTTACAGCACACACACACACACACACACACACACACACACACACACACACACACACACACACACACACACACACACACACACACACACTCTTGACTGCAGTGAGATTGGAACCCATACCTATCTAAGTAGATAGACTACAGAACACAGTACATAATGCACATGCCACAGCACAAGTCAGACTTATATAAGAGTGCAGATGAACTTATAGTAGATTATATCAGCAGGCCCTGTGAAAGACAACAGCTTGGGAGACCAGTATGGAATGAATGTGTAGGGAAGAGCAGCTATCAAAACAATGGCCAGCCATGCCATTGGAGAGGTAACTGTAGGATACCACTTATACTCTGCTGCCTAAAGTCACACACACCTAGTTGACTGCAATGAGAGTACACCCCCTACTTAAGTGTACAGACTACATAACACAGTACTTAACACATGTGCTATGGCACAAGTCTGACTTAAACAGGAGTGCAGGTCAACTTATAGTAGATGACATCAGCAGGCCCAGACAGAGACAACAGCTTGAAGGCTGGTATTGAATGAATGTGTAGGGATGAGCAGCTATAAAAAAAATGGCCAGCCATGCCATTGGAGAAGTAACTGCAGGATGGCACTTCTATTCTGCTGACTAGACACACACACACACACACACACACACACACACACACACACACACACACACACACACACACACACACACACACACACACACAAACACACACACACACACACACACACACACACACACACACACACACACACACACACACACACACACACAGTCAACTGAAGTGAGAACAGAACCCCTACCTTTCTAAGTGTACAGACTAAAAAACACAGAACTTAATGTACACACTACAGAACAAGTCTGACTTATACAAGAGTGCAAGTGAACTTATAGTAGATAACATCAGCAGGCCATGTGAGGAACAACAGCTTGGAAGGCCTGCATAGGCACATAGAGTCATAGCGTCATATGAGGCTAATAGCCTAGTAGCACTAGGCTGCTTAGAAGCCTAGCTGTATAACAGCAGAAGTACCCTTATTAAGAGTATTTGGATTTTTGAGTTTAGCACAGCAAGGTTGTGAGCACCATCAACTGGCACTATTCATGAGGGAGCACGCAATGTTATAATTACACTTTATCGTGTGGTTGATATATGTGTGGAAAAAAATAAACTGTAACCCCAGGAGTATAATGCTTGTGGGTGTGTGACCAACACATGAACTGAAATCAGACAGCATCATATATACATTTCCATTGCACATTGAGCCATACCTCTCAACCTTTTATAGCAAGGATTTTGGAAAAGCGATACATATTGGGTTGAAAAAGGAGCAAACGTAGGGACATGTTTTAAATACTGTTCTTACAAACATATACAGTTGATAGAATAACATGTTTTGTATCAATGTGAATTGTCTGAAGGGTACCAGTTTTGAAATTCAGATGTCTGTCATTGCTTTCTGGCTTCAATAGTCAAGTATTTTAAAGTTATTTGCCAGAAAACCAACTTTTTAAGAGGAGCAGGGCAATAAATCTGATGCAAAAATCAAGACACTCTACAAAAATCTAAACAGTTGAAAGGTATGCATTGGGCAGCAGATTTGTGTTATGGTTAACTAAGTGTATGTGCATGCAATATACAGCTGGTTGTGCATAGGTAAGCAATGCGCAAATGTGAGCCGCATTGCTAATATGTGACAGTTACTCATTGTTGGGTTTTTGTGATGGCAAAAAGCATATATTTATTGTATCCAGTTTCTATGCCTGCTTTCTGCTTCCTAGGTGGTCTGGTTTCAGCAATGCTGCACTTCGCACAAGCCACATAAACACAGCCAAATCTGCAGTATTTGTTTGCGTTATGTGGCGCATCGCAAAAACAGTGGAATAAAAAAAAAAGAAAAGTAGGAAAACAAATGGAAAGTGAGACATACATGAACTGAGCAAAAGCAAGATATGGCATACACACTACAAACTGATACTACACATCAGATACTTCTACATAGTTCAGGATTTGAACTCTCCACTACTGCTGATTCAGAGAACTGGATGGATGCCTTAGCCCTCTTCACCACACAAACAGCTTTGCAGCAAAGAACTGAAGTCATTGTTCACACAAACAAATGCATCAGAATGTATACTGCTATAAGATCTTCAGCAGTGAGTTCTACTTTTAACCTTCTTTATTGTATTTGGATATAGTGCACTTACTGATTACACAACCTGTTAAGATTCTGCTTGCAAATATACAGCTTTGTCTTTCGTGTCTGTGTTTCTTGGTACTTCATCAGTTATCTAAGCAGTACTGTCAGACATTCAAGTGTGTAAGGCATTCAGTATCCTTGGCCTTAAAATCTGTGTGGATATTAACTGGAATTTATATGATATGCATTTGCCAACAAGTGAAGGCCAGGTTGGATAGCACAAACACCCATATCCTGTTCTTCTGGGGAGACGATTGTTGAGTTACTGTTATGGCACAAGCAAGACTACACTGCTCTTGGGGGAGGGGGTTCATGTACTGTTATGTCACTAGCAAGTATAGCCTGTTCTTTTGTGGGTAAGCACAGTTGTTACTGCTATGGCATAAACAAGGATCTGATGCTCCTGTTACTCTCCTTGTTGTGCATCCTGCCTGCTGTTTCATCTTGGGAGAGGTTGTGAAGTCAGAAACTGCAATGTGTATCAGTAATGTCTAACTTCTCTCTTTATGGATTTTCCAATGCAAAGGCATGGTGCAATAATAAGGCCATGTAGTGAGCATCGGTATATTTTAAAGGTAGTACAATGTGAATTTTTGAAACCTGAGACCTAGTACTTACTAATGGACAAATACAAGTAAACTAAAGGCCTCTCTACTGTCACATGTTAAAGTACTTTTTGCACAAATCCATCGTACTATTTACTGATCTGATTACTGCTCAAACCTACTAAATACAGGGATATGCCATAATAGCATTGAAAAACTATAAGGTAGGTTCAGGACTTTCCTTGCAAATGCAGCAGTGGACACATTTTGAGTTCAGGGATGACTCTGTCTGATGCAGGCAGTACACAGCCAGTACATGGGAGGTACAGGTCGTGTGAGTTGCCTGGCATCAATTTTACTATGTGTGCCAGTAGGAGAAAGGTATTAGGCTCCTATGTGGTCAGTGAATGTGCTACGCATTGTCTTTTAGCCAAAGCAAGTGCATACTGAGCAAGTCTATGTCTGCCTGCAGGTAGAACAGCTGGTGATTCCCCCTCTGAGTCCTCCTCTGACTGTGGCTGTGTTGACCTAAGCATTGGTGGGGGGATGTGTGAGCCTTTCTTTAGCTGATCCTGCTGCAGCTGTTTCCACAAGATCAGATTGTGTAGCATAGCACAGACTGTGAAGACTTGTGCACATGTCACTGGATTATACTGCAATGCTTCACCAGGTGTAACTAAGCACCGGAATTCAACAGCCCAAACACATGGCATATGATCAAAGTTCTTTAAGGTTAAGGCTGGTATTAATGGGTTGTAAGATATTTCAAAAACAAAAAATATTGTCACATAGTATATCAACAATCCAAACCTGTGGCTGAAGAAACACAATATATGATAAAAACAAGCTTTTATTGTCGGTAAGCGCTTTCATAGTGCTTCACACACCACTTCCTCAGACCTTTACATAAAATATGAACTTGCATGCTCATCCTATATAAGTAGATAACTCAATTAACTCAAATTACTTAATTGGCATCTTGCAATGCTATCTAATTATGCTCATTACATCTAAAACATCCATTACTTACTGACTTTGATACTACTTGTATATATATTAACTGCTAGTTCATACTAAACTAATGAGTTAATGCATAAAAATACATAAAAATACATGATATATATTAAATTGAATACTGTACATATAAATACTAGCCAAAAGCCTTGAATAATCATTAGCATTTATGCACAAAAATAACCATAAAACAATGTATTATACTATTTGGCCAAAGTTCTAAGTATTGGTTTTAGGGGAATTCTCTCATTAAGGCCAGAGCCTCTATCAGCCCATAGCCTGATAATCCAGCGTATCTCTAATGTTTCTGTATTATTAGTGGTGTCTCCCCCCTCTCTCATTTTCCTCTATCTTTTCTATTGCTTGGAACCTAAATGCATGTCCTGAGTCTGTATTCTTAACATGCTTGGCTAAAGCATTTGTAAGGTTCTGATTTCTAATTTGTAGAAGATGTTCACATATCCTAAATCCGAGTTCCCTGTTAGTTTTACCTACATAAAAATTTGAGCAGATGCCACATATAGCTATGTACACAATATTTTTAGTGTGGCAAGTAGCCTGTACGTTAAATGTAAATATTCTGCCAGTATCAGGATATGAAAAAGTGTTGCTAGTGTCTATAAATTTACATTGGTTGCATTTTCTGCATGGTGCAGTTCCTTTTATTGATGTTGCTTCTCCTTCCTTTTCTACCTTACCATCTCTAGGATAGCATAGGTGTCTTTTTAGAGATTTCTTATTCTTAAAAGAGAAGCTAGGATCTTCACCTACTATCTCCTTTACCGTAGCATCATGCGTTAGAATGGGCCAATGTTTCTTAATTATTCCTGTCACAATGGACGTTACTGGAATATTGTGTGGGAACTCTTACTACCTTTCTTTTTCCTTGTCGACTAACTACATCATTTTCCACCCTTCTTGCAAAATATGGTTTACTGACGGTGTCCCTTAATTTGATGCCTTCTCCTACCAAACATCACATTTTTTGCGTAACCTCTCTCTCTAAATCTTTGCTTGAGGTCTACCACTTCTTGCTCAAAATCGTCTTCATTCGCTGTTAGCCTAGACACTCTCAATGTCTGCCCTTTAACTACATTCTTAAGAATGTGTCCAGGGTGCATACTTCTTCTATGTAAAATTGTGTTTCTATAACAATCCTTTCTATATAGTTTGCTAGTAATCTCTCCCTCTTCTGTTTTGATAAGTTTGACATCAAGAAAATTAATTTCTTTATCCGACACTTTTGTTTCAAAGCTCAGAAAACTAGTATTAATATTTGCTTCATAAAAGAACCAATCTAATTCTTCTTGATTCCCATCCCACAGCAGGAACAAGTCATCCACAAATCATTTATAAAATATTATTGGTCCCCACTGCTCATTTTTCACCCATTTATTCTTCCATGATGCCATCACTAAATTGGCATAGCTATTTGAGCTAGAAGTGCCCATTGCTACGCCATCTTTTTGTAAGTATAGTGTGTGTTCAAACATCGATACATTATTAATAAGTATCTGCTCCATTAGAAGACATATCAACTCTAATTTACTCTGATCATAAGAGCCTTCCATAGTTAAATATTCTCACAACATATCTATTCCTAAATTGCTGGGTATGGACGTGAATAAAGAATGAACGTCCATTGTTACCGATTTAACATTGCTCAAACCTTTGTCATATGTTTGGAAAAAAATCATACAATTCATTCAAAAATTGTTTTGTATCCCTTAACATAGTTCTTTTCTTATCTACTAGGGGTCTCAATGTTTTTACCTCATATAATTGAAGCTAAGATTAATATTAAGCTGTTGCCATCTTGATAACATTTCTGGTAGTCTATTTCCTTCTATTTTAGTAATCCTTAGACCACATGGTATGACTTAATATTTTAGACAAGCTTCTAAGTGAAATCTTTCTGCTTGCAGTCTTTTGTTTTGATATAATTCATCTTCTATCTTGTGTATTTCTCTCATTAATATGAGGAAATCTATATCTTTGTATTTCTTCTGGTGTCCATCTGTTAGTCGTTCAGTGGCTAATAAGGGGTTGTTTGTACTGTTCATACAGCTTATCAAATTTTTTCTAATAATACTTTGTTGCTCACCTTGATTGTTCGGAACATATTCCAGTTCAATGACATCACTCGTGCTAGTTGTACTGTAATTACTTATACCTTCAGCCATTTGGTACCAACCACAGCCAACAAATTAAAACAAGTAAAGTTCTTTAAGGTTAAGGTTGGTATTAATGGGTTGTAAGATACTTCAAAAATGAAAAATATTGTCACAAAGTATATCAACAATCCAAGTCTGTGGCTGAAGAAACGCAAAATATGATAAAAACAAGCTTTTATTGTCGTTAAGCGCTTTCTTAGTGCTTCACACACCACTTCTTCAGACCTTTACATAAAATATGAACTTGTAAGTTCATCCTATATAGGTAGGTAACTCAATTAACTCAAATTACTTAATTGGCATCTTGCAATGCTACCTAATTATGCTCATTACATCTAAAACATCCACTACTTACTGACTTTGATACTACTTGCATATATATTAACTGCTAGTTTATACTAAACTAATGAGTATTATGGTTATTTTTGTGTATAAATTTTAATGATTATTCAAGTCTTTTGGCTAGTATTTATATGTACACTATTCAATTTAATATATATCATGTATTTTTATGAATTAACTCATTAGTTTAGTATGAACTAGCAGTTAATATATATACAAGTAGTATCAAAGTCAGTAAGTAGTGGATGTTTTAGATGTAATGAGCATAATTAGATAGCATTGCAAGGTGCCAATTAAGTAATTTGAGTTAATTGAGTTACCTACCTATATAGGATGGGCTTGCAAGTTGATATTTTATGTAAAGGTCTGAGTAAGTGGTGTGCGAAGCACTACCAAAGTGCTTACCGACAATAAAAGCTTGTTTTTATCATATTTTGCATTTCTTCAGCCACAGGTTTGGATTGTTGATATACTTTGTGACAATATTTTTCATTGTTGAAGTATCTTACAACCCATTAATACCAACCTTAACCTTAAAGAACTTTACTTGTTTTAATTTGTTGGCTGTGGTTGGTACCAAATGGCTGACGGTATAAGGAATTACAGTACAACTAGCACGAGTGATGTCATTGAACTGGAATATGTTCCGAACAATCGAGGTGAGCAACAAAGTATTATTAGAAAAAATTTGATAAGCTGTATGAACAGTACAAACAACCCCTTATTAGCCACTGAACGACTAACAGATGGACACCAGAAGAAATACAAAGATATAGATTTCCTCATATTAATGAGAGAAATACACAAGATAGAAGATGAGTTACATAAAAACAAAAGACTGCAAGCAGAAAGATTTCACTTAGAAGCTTGTCTAAAATATCAAGTCATACCACGTGGTCTAAGGATTACTAAAATGTCTGTACAAGAAATATACTACCAGAAACGTTATCAAGATGGCAACAGCTTAATATTGAACTTAGCTTCAATTATATGAGGGTTATAATAGAATATACGCAAAAAGATGAAGCTATCAGTACAGAGAACATACTGAGTTTGCAAGAGCAGTTATATGATAATTATCCAGCAGAGCTGATCGATGAGAAACTAATGAATGTGGTTGATTCGGTTTCTCTGTATGAGAAAAGACTATACAAAGAGAAATTCTCTAAACTAGAGCGAGACAGAAGGGACTTTAAGGCAGACCACATTTTTGTATGGCCATGTACGAATTCCGAATCACAAAGAAACTGTGATACTACCTTAAAAACAGCAAACAACTGGGAGAGAGAACACCCTATAACATCACGTAATTTGAGTGCACAGGAATTTGCAGGAGCTAGACCGAAGGTCAGTCAAGCAGATTTACTCAATGAAACATCTGTAGAAGCTACAACTTCACATACACCTACAATTGTAGGAAATGTAACTACAGGAATCAAGAACAGAGACGAGTTACAGAAACTACAGTTGGAGTCACACAAGGAAACACCAGAAGTGAAAACAGTACAAGAAGAACAGGTTTTTCGCATATTTCCTACAAGATTAATGCCAGCACAACACCATCTACCCAGAGGGAGGTCACGGAGCAGAGGAGGCTTCAAACGCAAGGGCCAACAAGGTTTATCGAATGAAAGGATGTACAAGAAAGGATGGCAAAACGACAAGATGTAGAATCATTAGTATGGAATATTTCTACTAAAACATTATCGGACAATGAACTAAAATTTCTGAACAGAGGCATCTCATTCATACCAGCGCAAACCACTGAGGTAACTAACAGCATTTTGGACTTAACAATGTTTACACGAAATGTATTACTGAAACTGATGTTTGGGGAAAATGAAAATGGTGAAAGGGAAGTGTTTAAGAGGCCTAGTACTTTTATTCCAGTTGGACATCCTATAGTTGATGTATTCAGTGGTTTATGTGAAAAGGAACTGTTTGAACAACTTGATAGTGATAAGAACAAAAGTTTTTTAGGAATATGTCTAAAGATAAATATGAAGCTTTATACAGTTTAAAAAATTATTATAATATAATAATTAAACCAGCAGATAAAGGGGGACCAGTAGTGGTCATGGACAAATGTGATTATAATGCGAAAATGAAGGAAATGTTAAGTGACCAAACTGTCTATAAGATAATAACTAAAAAAACAAAAGGAAAGTCTTATTAAAAGATTGGATAATTTGTTATATGAATGTCTTTTAGATAAATGGATAACCCCTGATTTATATAATTATTTTTTTAGTGAAGAACCCCCTCATCCCTGTTATCCAAGGTATCCGTAAAATACATAAGGACCCTGAAAATCCCCCATTGAGGCCAGTAGTGTCAGGAAGAAATTGGATAACAGAACCCATATCTATATACATAGAAAAAACATTGACACCCCTAGTAGATAAGAATAGAACCATCTTAAGAGATACAAAACAATTTTTGAATGAATTGTATGATTTTTTTCCAAACATATGACAAAGGTTTGATAAATGTTAAATTGGTAACAATGGACGTTCGTTCTTTACTCATGTCCATACCCAACAATTTAGGAATAGATATGTTGAGAGAATATTTAACTATGGAAGGCTCTTATGATCAGAGTAAAATAGAGTTGATATGTCTTCTAATGGAGCAGATTCTTATTAATAATGTATTGATGTTTGAACACACACTATACTTACAAATAGATGGTGCACTTCTAGCGTAAATAGCTATGCCAATTTAGTGATGGCATCATGGGAGAATAAATGGGTGAAAAATGAGCAGTGGGGACCAATAATATTTTATAAATGATTTGTGGATGACTTGTTCCTGCTGTGGGATGGGAATCAAGAATAATTAGTTAGAGAGGTTCTTTTATGAAGCAAATATTAATACTAGTTTTCTGAGCTTTGAAACAAGTGTCGGATAAAGAAATTAATTTTCTTGATGTCAAACTTATCAAAACAGAAGAGGGGGAGATTACTAGTAAACTATATAGAAAGGATTCTTATAGACACACAATTTTACATAGAAGTATGCACCCTGGATACATTTTTAAGAATGTAGTTAAAGGGCAGACATTGAGAGTGTCTAGACTAACAGCGAATGAAGAAGATTTTGAGCAAGAAGTGGTAGACCTCAAGCAAAGATTTAGAGAGAGAGGTTACACAAAAGAATGTGATGTTTTGGTAGGAGAAGGTGTCAAATTAAGGGACACCATTGGTAAACCATATTTTGCAAGAAGGGTGGAAGATGATGTAGTTAGTCGACAAGGAAAAAGAAAGGTAGTAAGAGTTCCCACACAATATTCCGGTAACGTCCATTGTGACAGGAATAATTAAGAAACATTGGCCCATTCTAATGCATGATGCTACGATAAAGGAGACAGTAGGTGAAGACCCTAGCTTCTCTTTTAAGAATAAGAAATCTCTAAAAAGACACCTATGCTATCCTAGAGATGGTAAGGTAGAAAAGGAAGGAGAAGCACCATCAATAAAAGGAACTACACCATGCAGAAAATGCAACCAATGTAAATTTATAGACACTAGCAACACTTTTTCACATCCTGATACTGGCAGAATATTTACATTTAACATACAGGCTACTTGCCACACTAAAAATATTGTGTACATAGCTATATGTGACATCTGCTCAAATTTTTATGTAGGTAAAACTAACAAGGAACTCAGATTTAGGATACGTGAACATCTTCTACAAATTAGAAATCAGAACCTTACAAATGCTTTAGCCAAGCATGTTAAGAATCATATCAAGTCATGAACTGAGTGATTCGGACTTAGGTTTGTTAAACAGAGGACTTTCTTTTATACCATCTCAAGGAAGTGACATTACAGAGTTTTTGACTGATATACGTATGTTTGGGAGGTTAATTTCTCTAAAATTGTTATAAAGTAATGAGGTAACAGTTGATAATTCATGTGATTTTGCCTTTAAACACAGAAGTACGTTTACCACTAATATGCCTGCAAGTGTTGAATATTTCATACGGGCATGTGAGAGAGATTTCTATAATTATTTTTCTGATAAAACCAAGAAATGTCTTTTCTTTAACTTGAATACACAAGAGAGATGTTCGCTAAACAGTTTTATTCAGGATTCTAGTCTAACGATAAGACCTGCTGACAAAGGTGGGGGGGGGGTGGTGCTTTTGGATACATACCACTACATTCTTTTGATGTTAGAGCTATTAAATGATAATGATACTTATGTTAAGATTAGGAAAGACGATGTTGATAGGATTATAAAGAGAGTGTGTGATGAATTATATGATCTCCTCATGTGCAGGCAAATATCTTATGAGCTTTTTGAATATTTCCATGTAGAATATCCTGTAATTCCTTACATCAAAGGCCTTCCTAAGATACACAAAGGGGTTTATCCCCCACCCCTATGACCTATAGTATCCGGACAAGGTTGGCTTACGGAAAATATATCTTATTATTTGGAGAGTAATCTAGGTCCTTTAGTTAGAAGTATACCCACCATTCTTAAAGATACACACCAGTTGTTGAATGACCTTGATGTGCTGAAGACAAGACATGAATATTTTTCTTGCTGTATATTAGTAACTTTGGATGTAAAAAATTTGTTTACTGCCATCCCTAATGAACATGGGTTGGAGGCTTTAAGGGAATTGTTACATGCAATGGAGAGGTACACCAATGATAAACAGATTTTGATATGTACCCTGATGGATATAGTTCTCAGCAACAATGTTTTTATGTTTCAGGACATGCTTTATTGGCAAGCATGGGGTGTCGCCATGGGCACCCCATGCGCCAACTCCTACGCTAATTTGGTGATGTACCATTGGGAGGAGGGGTTTGTTTTTAACACAGCTTTTTTCCAGCATGTCCGGTTGTATAGACGTTTTGTAGACGATATTCTAATTATTTGGGATGCTGATATGAACTTGTTGCAGGAATTTATATCCTACCTATGTACTACTACAACTTTTCTGAAGTTTACTATGGAAACTTCTGCACATGAAATACACTTTTTATATGTAACTATTAGTAAGAATGAGAGGGGAGGATTGTCTACCTCACGTTATAGAAAAACCTGCTGGAGGAATGCCTTACTACATTTTGGCAGCATGCATCCTTGTTTCATTTTTCCTAATGTTGTTAAGAGTCAACATCTCAGGATTAGTAATATCTGTAGAGATCCTGTGGATAGATTTTTACAACTTAAACTCTTAGACGATCTTTTTCTAGATAGAGGATATACAAAAGAGGTCATAAATGATGTAAGGGAAAGTTTGGCATGTAGTTCTTTTGATATTTCAAAAGGCAGTAAAGTTTATAACAATTAAAAAATATGGTGTAAAGATAGAGGCATGGGGAGGTTGAACATACCCCAGTCAGGCCATTTGGCTGTTACCATTAGGTATACTAATGACAACAAGAATATTACAGGGATTATAAAGAAAAACTGGAATGTTTTAATAACAGATCAATGCTTTTCTGACCTACTAGGGAGTATTCCTTGCTTTAGGTATAAGAACAGCAAAAATTTGAACAGGTTACTTTGTATAGAGAGATTCAATGAAGGTTTGGATAAGAATCCAAGGGGTATAAATTATGGTACGCATCCATGTAATAATTGCAATTTATGTAAGTACATTACTAGGGAACAAGATTTTGTACATCCTAGCATGGTTTATATGTTTACCCCTTGATTCTATGCCTCGTGTAACAGCACCAATTTAATATACCTGGCTACCTGTATGAAATGTACAGCTTTCTATGTGGGTATGACCTCTAGAAAGCTTAAGGAGAGGATATATACTCATATCTATGACATTAGGAAGTCAGTCTCTACCAATGCACTAGCAAAACATGTTACCACTTACCCTGAACATGTTTTTTCATTTAGAGTTTTGCAAATTGTTGAATTAAATAGACGAGGGGGTGATAGTTTTAATTATCTTGAATCAGTTGAATTAGGCTGGATTTTTAAATTAAGAGCCCACATTGAGCCTGGTATAAATCAATATGTTAGTATCAGAGCAGCTCTAGTAGCTCGTAGGTAGATGGATGTTTATTTCATTTTATTTCATGTTTATTTCATTTTATTTCATTTTATTTCATTTTTTGTTTTACATTTCCATGAATGTATACATACATTTTTTCCACATATATATAGTGTAGTTTATATAAATTTTTTTAGATGTTAATATATCTTCATATCGTTCTGATGCAGCTTACTAAGGTTTTTTGATGTCTCTGTGACTCATAGAGCTTTGTTAAATATACAGTGTTTTTACATCTAGCTTTGATTAACTAATTGTTTAATTGATCTTGATTAATATGTTAATTATGTCAATTTGTGTTTTGAGGGTTGTATATATAAGCATTTGTGAAATGTTTTTAGTTAAACCTGAAGAAGCGTGTATTTGAACACGTGAAAGCGCTCGTTTTATTAAAAGTTTACTTTATTTGAAATACATACTTTCATTGTGGTGGTCCTATTTCCACTGTTTTATCTACAAAACAGAAGAGGGGGAGATTACTAGTAAACTATATAGAAAGGATTCTTATAGACACACAATTTTACATAGAAGTATGCACCCTGGACACATTTTTAAGAATGTAGTTAAAGGGCAGACATTGAGAGTGTCTAGACTAACAGCGAATGAAGAAGATTTTGAGCAAGAAGTGGTAGACCTCAAGCAAAGATTTAGAGAGAGAGGTTACACAAAAGAATGTGATGTTTTGGTAGGAGAAGGTGTCAAATTAAGGGACACCATTGGTAAACCATATTTTGCAAGAAGGGTGGAAGATGATGTAGTTAGTCGACAAGGAAAAAGAAAGGTAGTAAGAGTTCCCACACAATATTCCAGTAACGTCCATTGTGACAGGAATAATTAAGAAGCATTGGCCCATTCTAATGCAAGATGCTACGATAAAGGAGACAATAGGTGAAGACCCTAGCTTCTCTTTTAAGAATAAGAAATCTCTAAAAATACACCTATGCTATCCTAGAGATGGTAAGGTAGAAAAGGAAGGAGAAGCAACATCAATAAAAGGAACTACACCATGCAGAAAATGCAACCAATGTAAATTTATAGACACTAGCAACACTTTTTCACATCCTGATACTGGCAGAATATTTACATTTAACGTACAGGCTACTTGCCACACTAAAAATATTGTGTACATAGCTATATGTGACATCTGCTCGAATTTTTATGTAGGTAAAACTAACAGGGAACTCAGATTTAGGATACGTGAACATCTTCTACAAATTAGAAATCAGAACCTTACAAATGCTTTAGCCAAGCATGTTAAGAATACAGACTCAGGACATGCATTTAAGTTCCAAGCAATAGAAAAGATAAAGGAAAAGGAGAGAGGGGGGAGACACCACTAATAATACAGAAACATCAGAGATACACTTGATTATCAGGCTAAGGGCTGATAGAGGCTCTGGCCTTAATGAGAGAATTCCCCTAAAACCAATACTTAGAAACAAACCTTTGGCCAAATAGTATAATAAATTGTTTTATGGTTATTTTTGTGTATTTGTTTTAATGATTAGTCAAGGCTTTTGGCTAGTATTTATATGTACACTATTCAATTTAATATATACCATGTATTTTTATGTATTTTTATGAATTAACTCATTAGTTTAGTATGAACTAGCAGTTAATATATATGCAAGTAGTATCAAAGTCAGTAAGTAGTGGATGTTTTAGATGTAATGAGCATAATTAGATAGCACTGCAAGATGCCAATTAAGTAATTTGAGTTAATTGAGTTACCTACCTATATAGGATGGGCTTGCAAGTTGATATCTTATGTAAAGGTCGGAGGAAGTGGTGTGTGAAGCACTACGAAAGTGCTTACTGACAATAAAAGCTTGTTTTTATCATATACTGCATTTCTTCAGCCACAGGTTTGGATTGTTGATATACTTTGTGACATGGTATATGATGTTTCTGGTTGGAACATGTGCCTCATTATGGCATTATTCTGTGTGTATGCATGCACTTCTGATGGGTGTCATCATCCATTCGTTCCACTGCATAGCCAGCATCCCCTGGTATATGACCCTGAGGGATGCCCCCCCTAGCAAACATCTAATACAGCTGTGATGTGTGCCAGATATGAGAGCAATGATAACTGCCAGGGCTGCCAGCATACTCATTCAAGATTATTCCCTGGGCATTGCACATGACTTGGCAGTTGATGGAGTGGTATCCCTTGCTGTTCATGTAGATTTTACCCTGCTCACCAGGTGGTGCCCTAATGTGTACATGAGTAAAATCTATGGCACCCAGTACATCAGGGTAGTGCACTACAGAGTAGAACTGATGCATATTGCTAGCACTCTTCTCAGAACTATGGGGAAAACATATGTACCCAGTGGCATGTATGAGCATAGCATTCAGGAATTGGTGGAGGATTCTGGATGCTGATGCCTGTGACACACCCATCATGTCCCCAGTTGCTCTTGGAAAATTACCTGTATCAAATATTCTAAGGGATATATATGCCTTAGTTTCCCCTGGGATGGGTTCTCCTCAATTGGTTATAGCTCTGAGTTGAGGGTGGCAGAGCTCAGAGAGTTCTTGCAAGGTGTTCTTGTCCAGTCTGTACTGTTCTTCAATCTCTAGGCTATGTAGCATGTGATAAGTAACCCTGGGCCTGAACACTCTTCTCCTTCTCAGCCTAGGCTTATTGTCATTAGCACTAGCAGCATTGACTTCAGCCTCTAGCACATGCAGATGTAGATAGAGTAGCTGCAGCAGGCCCTAGAATTGTGTCAGTTAAAATTTCATTGTCTCTACTCCAGTTTAGGAAAAACAGAAATGGAGGTTACATGGATGTATTCTAGTATGTTGAATAGCTGCACCTTCTTGCATTGGTTCATGAAAATGGAATTCACCTGCATATACTGTAATTAGAATCTATTACATACACCTGTTGCTTGCTCATCAGTGTGCTAGGCATGCCTCTATGCAACCCTACGCACCCCCATGCACCTTCAGGTAGCTATGTATAAATAAAGTAAGCATCACAAAATTGTAATTACTTTCCTCCATTCCCGTGATATCATGCAAACATTGAGTATAAAAAGGAAAGCTTGCCCACCCTGTACTCGAACCCAGGACCATTTGCACTCTTGCTCTACACAGACGTGGTATTAAAGGATCATTTACATGACAATTCATCCCTCCGTTTTCCGTGGGTACGCTACTTGTACCATCACACAAATGAGGACATTAAAAAAAATGTACAAAAATTATCTGAACACAGAAGACACATTTTACAACAAAATTCCAAGGATGATACACAACCTGTGATTTGTGCATAGCTTACATGCACTTTCATCCTCCACAGACTGACCTGTATAACTTAGAAAGTGTAATTCGACACACACCCCAATGTCATCACTCACTGTTGGCATCCATAGAAAACAAAACAAAACACTGTGGAAGTGCCTACATGAAGTGAACATCCCTACAGGGTTACTCCTTTTAGGGATTCAGCAATTCCAATGCATTTTTACCTAATTTCATGTTCACTGTGCTGACAGCCTGGAATCTACATGGTTACTAACCATGTCAGTGGAGACACTGCATTAGACCACAATGTTGTAAACACAAGGAAGGCTATTACTTTGCCCATATATCTACTACATACTACATATGCTTACAGTATAATACAAGTTTCATGATGTTCATTTTAGCAGCCTGCATTATGTATAATTACATTTTCTTTTGGGGGTAGAGCAAAGGTGCATTTATGTCATGGCTGTTAAAAATGTATTTTTTTTAACTCTGATATTCTAGCATCCACAGTGTGTAACTAGATCCTAATATGTGTAGGGTTACATATCAAGGTCAATTCTGTAAAAATTTTAAGAGCTTTTTCTTGCACTTTCTTCCATGTAAACTCCTTTCCGTGGCCATATTCAAAAAGTTTCCGAATACAGGGCCAACACGAACACAGAATCTATACAGTTGATTTAGAGGTTGCTGAATTGCTCCACCATCTTGCTTTACTTCATTAGCATACAATTCAGCTACATATGCTGTAATTTGCATGCCATGAAACTTTCCATATTTGTGTGTGAGTGCATGCCACTGTGTGCTGCTATACAGAGTTTACTGTATCTAAAACTTTTTGCAACCATGTGCACATCGCACTGTAATGCACACATGGTAAAACTACCGTGTAGGCTTTCATGAATCCCCAAGGAGTAAGCACCAGACATCCCCCAATGAAGCACCTACTACCTCTTGAGCTACTCTACATGCTGACTGCTACAATGAGTATGCCTCCACATACTAAATCCCCTAGGTTTATATATGTACAACATGGCAGCATGTACAGTACAGGCTTATGTTCCATGGGTTCCCATTTCTCCTGCTAGGTGTCACTCAAATGGCAAAGTACAGCATTCACCCTCCCTCTCCCCATATTGGGGAGCCAGCAGTGGTCTCTAAAGGAACTTAGACCACCTGGGCCATAGTCAGAGCTTTATCCATTTACACCACCAGACCTGGCAGCTGATTGCATTTTCTATTAAGCTGATTATATTTTGTACATATGTGAGCAACTTCCTGATTTGGTTACAGTGGTCCATCTAGCAAATACCAACTAGAACAGTGCATGGAGGTGAATCTCTTCTAGTAGCTGTTCTTAGGTCAGAGACTGATATCTAACTGTGCCAGCAGTAACAAAGAATAACAGAATTCCTAAGTTTCTTCATTCTATATATAAATCAAATTATTTTTTTTTTGCTTTACTGAACAATTGCTTTCATATGTAATCAGTGGCACTAAAGAACAAGCAACCTGCTATTTTTCTGTAATTTCTACAGTTTTTGTCATGCTCCATACAAAATCCACAGTGGCAGAGTTGAAGATGTTAAGATTTGCACTGGGTGTGATGAGAATGTATATTAGAGGGTCAGCCCAGGTTGGAAGGTTTGGAGACAAAGCCAGAGAGGCAAGATTACGTTGGTTTGGACATGTGCTGAGGAGGGATGCAGAGTATATTGGGAAAAAGATGCTAAGGATGAAGCTGCCAGGTAACAGGAAAAGAGGAAGGCCTAAGATAAGGTTTATGGATGTGGTGGGAGAGGACATGCAGGTGGTTGGTGTGACAGAGCAAGATACAAAGGACAGGAAGAAATGGAAACAGTTGATCTGCTGTGGCGACCCCGAATGGGAGCAGCCAAAAGAAGAAAAGAAGAAGATTTTGATTTGCATTTTTATTAGCTTTTCCCATGTGCAAGTACTCACACACAGTATGGTTGTTTGACATTTATAGGCTAAGCAGAGGTCATCCAAGAGGAGTCTATACATGATGGAAAGGAAAGATAAAAGTTTAAGGTGTTCTGTCTTGGACACAGAGCTCAGGTCCTTGATTTTCTTGGTAGGGAAATGCCGTGGTCTTTCCACCTGGATCATATGTCTAAACAGGTGCATGCCAAAAGAAGCATTATAGACTATTATTCATAAAAGTGAGAAATAGACTGGAACTGGAACTTTCCTGGACCTGGAAGATCTACATCTTTGCTAGCTAGAACTTTTTTAACACAATAGATACAAGGTGGTTGAATGCAAGCTCACTGAAAATGTGCCCAGGTCCCTAATAATCATGTTGATTTTGATAGGGTTATCATTTAACTTTTGATGTGAAAATCAGATATGTGATTGGTACATGGGTACTTATGTTTACCAAAGGACAAGATACTGTAATTTATAGCATTTAGTTTTAGACAATGGTTCTGCTGTGGTGGTGGTGCTGCGGTAGCATTGTTGCCTCACAGTACGACTTTGTCCTGTTTGATTCTCAGCTAGAGCGTCTTCTGTGTGTAGACATGCATGAATGGGCGTACCTTCGTTGAAGGTTGTGCATCAGGGCTGGCAACTCGGCACGTAAAAATCTACTGCCAATCATTAGTGGACAGGAGTTCCGCTGTGGCGACCCCTAACCGGGAAAAGCTGAAAGACACAAACAAGTTTTAGACAATGGTTCTGACACCATTTATCTCTGTTTACCCCTCTTGTAGGATCTAGGAGTCTTTTGGTGAGCTGATGATCCCTACAGGTTTGCAGTCATCTGCAAACCCGGTCAGTCAATGACTCTTGACATCAGCTTTGATGTCAGAGAAGTAAATACCAAGTGCAAATGGCCATAATACAAAGCTTTTTACCCCTGTTTCTTGCATCCTTCCTTATCTTATCTTGCTATCTCCTTATTTATGCCTATCTTTCATCCATCTTCCCTTTTCTCTTTGCATCTCTTTCACACTTCTCCTTTCTTCTGCTCTTACCTCTGCATGTCCCTCTCACCTTTTATCTGTTATCCTTTCCTGCAACTATTCTCGCTTTCCTATTCTAATGTCTTCATATATCTATATATAATAATATACTGCTATCCCTGTAGCAAAAGTCTTCTCAGTGATTATAGCTACATCCTATCCATAAAGCTGTGCTAAGCATAATTTCATTTTTCCACCCCATGTTTTGAAATTGTAAACTACTTCTTGAACTAAATGGTGTAGCATATTCTTGCATTTGTAAACATGTATATTTATGTGTATACTTAGGGCGGCATGGTGGTGCAGCAGTTTTCTGGTTCAATTCTTGGCTGTAGTGCCTTCTGTGCAGAGTCTGCATATCCTCCCTGAGTTCACTTGGGTTTCCTCTGGGTGCTCCGGTTTCCTCTCACATTCCAAAGATTGGACACTCTAAATTGGCCATAGATATGAGTGTGTGTGTGTGTGTGTGTGTGTGAGTGTGGTGTGCCTGACCCCTTGTCTATGCATGGGGGAGGTTAGTAACTGGGCTAGCAACCAGAACCTGTAAAAATGTAACTGCTATAGAAACAACAAGTGCTGGAGGGTGCTCATTGTCCAATGTGTTGATCAGCAGGGGAATGGATGGATGTGTATATGTATGTCAGACAATTGAGTTTTCAGAAACTCGAAATTCATATGTACAAGACCATATGATCGAGTTTCTGAAAACTCGAACATCAAAAAAAAAAAAAAAAAAGCATAAAATCTACTTTTTTTTTCATTTATGCAGGGGGCCAAACCCCCCTGCACCTACCACACCCCCTGCAAATTATATATACCAATTTTGAGATCACACTACAGTGAAGAAAAGGGTAAATTACTCAATCAACTGAAGGGATACATATATATATATATATATATATGTAGCTCCCACTGTATTTCATGTAGAAGTAATAGACTGTAGTTTTCCATTACACCACAAGGGGAGCTCCTTTTCAGGAATATAAATGACAATTTCAAAAGTGAAAGAGTTTTTTTCTGGAACACTAGCTGAAGGAGGGAAGACTGAAACACAGAGCTGAAGGGAAAAAGGGCCTTGCAGCATGACTGGATTTTCTTTTCAAGTGTTTTGGGACAGGGAAGTGAAGTAGCAGATTGTGTTTCTCTCTTGCTGAAATCATGGATATGGTATTTTGTGGAATCAGGAGAGAAGTCTGAAACCAGTAGTTCCACACCTGCTATGATGCAACAAACAAAGGAATTCCCTTGGGCCTAGTACTGAAAAGCCATAGAAGATTACCAGAGTTCTGGTAGGTGATTTTCTACTTTTCTCATCAGAGGAACCATGGCGCCTGGTCACTAGGATATTTTCAATGGAGTGGTGAGAGGCTCACACCATCATTTTATATTTTTATAAGATTGTGCCCCCCCCCCCTTTAATGCTTTGTGGATTACAAATGACTGGGATCCATATGTGCTCCAACTTGGGCCACATCATTCTGGCAGAAAGACTGTAAGTAGTCACTGGCCAGTGAACAAGGTATAATGGAGTGTTTCATAGTTGGTCTGTTTAGAACTGATCAAGGGGGTAGATGGTGTTGCTGAATGACATTGCATTCTCTCATATTTGTATTGTGGCACTACAAATCTTTATTGCTCAATGATAATGCATTTTGCCATGTTAGTACTGCTGCCTTAAAAAAATCTTTACTGCTCTATGACATTGCATTTTCTCATATTTGTATTGTTGCATTATAAATCCTCATTGTTCAATGACATTGCATTTTACTCATGTTAGTACTGCTGTCTTCAAGAATTTTGCTGTTCAATGACATTGCATTTTCTCATATCTGTATTGTTGTGTTATGACTCTCATTGCTTAATGACATTGCAGTTTTTCCCGTGTTTGTATTGCTGCATTATAAAGCTTTACTGCTTATTGATATTGCCTTCTTTGTGCATGTTTGAATGTCAAGACTTTCTTCTGTTGAGTTCTGGGGAAGAGGGTGAATGTATGTTTTTTTTGCATGCATATCTCACCTTGCTTTATTGGTAACTGGTGCACTGTTGAAATAATTTCTTTATGGTTGTGCTATTGCCTTTTTAAACTAGATGTGTCACCTAGAATAGGTTCATAGGTTCATAGGTTCATACCAGGCTATCTGCCCTAGGGCATTTATAAGCCTAGCCCGAGGGTGTGTGGCTTTCGCCACCCCTTGGAATGAGAATACTATGCCCATTTAGGGTTTAGTTTACTGTGCCTCTGTCTAGTAGTGACACAGAAGTGACCCCCGGGGTAAACCTACGATCTCCCATCCACTCGTCAAGATTTCTCTTGAAGAGAGTCAGTGAGGGGCTCTGCCTAACATGGACTGGGATTTTGTTCCAGAGTGTAGGGAGCCTTTGGGTTATGAATCTGTCCCTCCAGCACGTCCTATTTATTTCTGTGTTGAGGTTCAAATCTCTCGCTCTCATGGCTCTGGTGGATTTGGATTTTCTGAGGTGGAGCATGTCCATTAATTCCGGATTGGACATGGCCTTGTACGTCAGACATAGATCGCCTCTGAGCAGGCAGTATGCGATTGAATAGAGCTGGAGTTTCTTCAGCCGGGCAGCATATGACATATATTTGAGACCCTTGATCCTCTTGGTGAGGTACTTTTGGGGTCTTTCTAACTGCTGCAGGTGTCGGGTAAGGTGCATCCCAAATGGGGCATTGAACTCAATTATGGGCCTGATAAGGGAAGAGTACAGGGGCACAATGACCTCTCTTGATCTAGATGTGAATCCTTTCATGATAAGGTGGGTAATATAGAAGGTCTTCCTAACCACCTTGGCAATGTGAGTGTCAAATGAGAGGTTACCGTCAACTTGGGTCCCTAGGTCCCTGATTACTTCTTCCGTACTTAATGGATTACCACCTATGTGGTAATTTGTGGGTACTTTGTTTTTCCCAAAGGGTATGACTATACATTTTTTGGCGTTCAGTTTAAGGCCATGGCTCTGGCACCAGTTATACATTTCTATGAGGCCTTTCTGAAGGATGCTTGTGTCCGCTGGAGTATCAATTATTTGTTAGCCACATTCCTCCTATGTTTTCTTGCACCTCGGAAAAATAAATGCTGAACAAGAGGGGTCCCAGGACCAAGCCCTGTGTGACACCACTTGTGACTGGCTTAGAGTCTGACATGGCTCCAGCAATTCTGACATTGTGGGTTCTGTCCTTGAGCCAGTTTGCAACCCATCTTATGACATATGGGTTTACGTTTAAGCTGGTGAGCTTGTCTATGATGCCCGAGTGGGGTATTGTGTCGAAGGCTTTTGCAAGATCAAGGTAGGCTGTGTGAACTGCCTTACCCTCATCAATGGCCTTAGTGACTGTTTCAAAAAAGTCGACCAGGTTCAAAAGTCAGGATCTGCCCTTGACAAAGCCGAATTGGGTAGGATCCAGTGTCTGTAGGTCCCCAATGTCTTTGTTTATGAGTTCCATAATGATCCTCTCCATAGCTTTGCAGACCAGGCTTGTCAAGCTTATGGGGCGGTAATTTCCAGGGTCCATAGAAGCACCTCCTTTGTGGAGTGGGACCACTGTTGCTGTACGCTATTCTTTGGGTATGTATCCTGTAGTAAGGCTAAGATTAAACAGCAGCCTTATGTGTGGGTTTAGTTCCTCTTGGAGTTCATGTAGCACACAACCCGGGATACCGTCTGGTCCCATTGATGCTGTGTTTTTAGCTTTGGAGAGGGTGGCTCTCACCTGGGCATCTGAGATGTCAGGGAGGTTACACTCTGCTAGGATAGATATTTCTCCTTTTGGGGGGGAGGGGGGAGAGAAATTTGCACTGAACCTGTCTGCCAGTATGTTGGCAATGTCTGTGGGTTCAGTGTATTTTTTGTCATTTTGGACTAACTCTGAGCATATCTGGGAGTTTCCACCCAGGTTTCTAACATAACTAAAGAAGGCCTTGTGATTGTCTTTAGTGTCTTTTGTGATTTTTCTCTCGAAGTTGGCCTTGGGTGATGTAATGAGTGATCGTAGTTTTTTGCAAGTACTGATCAGAGATGCCTTCCCTTTTGGGGATTTTGCTCTGTCATGTAGTAGCTTCCTCCTCCTGTTGTAAAGCTTGTTTATGGCTGGGGTCCACCAGACAGGACGCCTGCCTTTGGGGGAATGGGTCTTGGTTTTATTTGGGATTGCATGATCCATGCATTCTTGAAGGTGTCCATAGAAAGCGTTTATAAAGGATTCAGCGGTGTGGGCTGTGGTTTTCACTGGCCCAGGGGCCTTGAAGGATACCACTTCAGTCTTAAGAAGTGTGAAGTCAGCTTTTGAGAAATTCTTCACTATGGTCTTTTGTGCTGGGGTGGGGGCGGGATGTGGATTTCCAGTGAGATTAATTTATGGTCTGATCTCACCAATGAGGGGTATACTTCCGATGTGGAGCATTGTGTCCCCATGTTTGTGATGATCAGGTCTAGTATATTATCTCTTCTTGTGGGAGTATTGACTAGTTGTTCCATCGCATTTGAGTTTATGAATTCTAGGAACCTTTGAGCTAGGGTGTTGGGGCTTGAGTAATGCTCCCAGTCTATGTTTGGGTAGTTGAAGTCTCCCAATATGATAGTATTTGGAGAGACCTTCATACTCTCCAGTGTCTTCAGGAAGGCTGAGTGGGGTTCCTGAGTTTGAGAGAGTGGTCTGTAGCATGCTACAAACTGTAGGGCAGTTTTGCTTATGGTTAGTTGCACCTGGATGGTCTCTGATGCTTCGTGCGTTGCCACTAACCTGGAGGTGTATGTATCTTTGATGAATATGGATACTCCCCCTCCTTTTGTGGTTCGGTCCAAGTTTTGAGGCCGAAAAGCATGATATGAGGTATAACTTGGTAGTGCTGGAGTGCTCTCAGGAGCCTTGAACCAGGTTTCAGTCACTGCACAGACATCGATGTTCTCCATACTGAGGAGGGCTTCGCGAGCATGCATCTTGAGGTTTAGACTTCTGGCGTTGAGCAGCATTACCCTTAGTTTTTTTCCACTTGTGTTTTCTAGGGAGGTGAGTTTGTCTTTTGAGCCTTGCCTAAAAAAGGCACTATAGGGGTGGCAAGAGCCTTGGCCAATATCCGGAAGCCCAGGGGTGACAGGTGCAAGCCGTCCCTTGCGAAGCAGCATGGCTTGTCAAGCATGTCATCCCAAGCAGACAGACATTGGATCCCCTTAGAATGACACCAGTAATTGAGCCAATTGTTAAAGCTGATCATTTTGTCTTTGTACTGTGGCATCATTCTTGGTGAGGGTAAGATGCTGCTCAGGGTCAGGGTCGTACCGGCCTGGGCTACATAGTCAGAGAGCTCCTCTATGTCTCTTTTCATGTAGTCCAGGGGGGTACGTCTCAGGTCATTCACACCGGCATGGACAATGACTGAGTCATATTTGTACTTGCTTTGGAGTGACCTGAGTGCTTGTGTTATGTGGCGGATTCTAGTGCCCGACAGGCAGCTTACTGTAACCTTTTCCTTGTTCAGTCTGGTGAGCGGGACGTCAGTGTGTTTGACTATGGAGTCACCTATTACAAGTGTATCAGGCATGTTGTTTGGCCTTAAGGGCTGTGACTGTTTGGCACACTGACTTTGTGAAGCATGTGTTGCATGTGCTGTGTTTTGAGGTAGTGTTTGCTTGGATGTCTGCTTTGGAGGCCTCTGTTGCTTTGGTAGATTTTTAATTAGAGCCTTCGAGTATGTTTTTGTGTGTTTATGTGTTTGGTTTGCAGTTGTGATAGGTCTATGTGAGACTGGGTTTGTGGTGAGTGTGGTTTCCTTCTCCTCCTGACTGATTTTGCCAGTACTGAGTCGAGATAGCTCAGCCTCCAGTTTGGCTATATAGTCGCATCTCTCACATATATTTGTATTTATTGGGAGGAGGAGAGGGTTGTCTGTGTACATGAGGCAGTTGTAACATTGCCTCAAGATTCCCAGATTCACCAGCTGAACTGGACAGGACGCCAGTAATTGACCCCTCAACATGCTAGAATAGTGTAAGCGATTGCTGTGTAACTGAGTCAGGAATTACCTATAGGGTAATGGGTATTCAAGGGGATTGTAGGTGGATGTAGTGCTTTCTTTTTGTTTAAGAGTGCTTTACCTGTGTATAAATGCTTTAGGAGCAAGTGCTGGGCTTTTTAGATAGAGAATAGACTGTTTAGATTGAAAGTAGAGAAGTTCTAAGGGAAAAACTGAAGAGCAGACTTTGCGGAGCCAGAAATAGTTTAAACTAGATTAACCGGCGCTGACCGATGCTGCGCTATGGGCAACTTCGCGCTAAATTGTGCGCTAATGCGGATTTTTAAGCAGGGAACTTCAAAGAGCTAGAAATGGCCCAAAACGACCAATTACTACAAGATTCTTGTACTGAGGTCACTCCCTCAGGGACAGATAGGCTGCTCAAGGCTCCCCACTCCCACTGGTGAGCAAAGAAACTTCCTTCTATCCAAGTAAGGTAATGGGCAACACAGGAACTATCCCAAAGTCCAGAATACAGCAAAGCCTGTATAGGGGACTATTCTAGTCAGGAAAGGCAGGAAACAGGGATATTTTTTTTTTTTTTTTTTTCAAGAAGGCAACAGGAAAATGCAGAAAAACAACAGTATATTAAATGCACAGGCTAGCACACTTGAGTGGGCAGCCTCAACAGTTAAATTAAACAAACAAGCTTTAACTTAAGTGCAGGTAATAAAAAACACTAAATACAGTTAAATTAGCAGTTTAACTTTTTTTCAGCAAGAAAGGAAGGTCGCACGGGTAGAAACAGCAAAATAAAATCTGTCCTTCTTGCCACCTTGGTGTGTTGGGCCTATAGGAGTGTCACCAGAATCAGGTAGGAAGGAACCCATATTTCTTCAGCTACACATGTGGGTGCGCTACATATATATATATATATATATATATATATATATATATATATATATATATGTGTGTGTCTGTGTGTGTGGATCCCCCTCAGAAGCTTGAAGTTTCAAAACTTCAAACTTCAAAAGGCCAAGACCGTAAGATCGAAGTTTTGAAACTTCAAACGTTTTGAATGGAGATTGCTTTACAGCATGAAATGGGATACTTACTGTTTTCCTCAATGTAGTTAGATCTCAGAGTTTGGTATATTTAATTAGCAGGGGGTGCGGGGCTAAAAAAAATTATTTTTATTTGATTTTATTAGGTTTTCAAAGTTTCAAAACTTTGATCTTATGGTCTCGGCTCTTGGAATTTCGAAGGTTTGAAACTTCTGTAGTAGGTATATATATATATATATATATATATATATATATATATATATATATATATATATATATATATATATATATATATATATATATATATATATATATATATACATATATATTTATTTTTATTTTACATTTGTTGATGGGGATAGTCCGACTGGATGCATGTCTATTTTCAGCGGAGGCTCAGGGAGAAAAGCTTCAAGGGTAAGCAGATACAGCATTACATAATACCAGCATTACATATTACTAACAGACTATTTACAGTGATTACATAAGTAAGCAAGTTAAACAAGTTCCACAGGTTAGAGTTAATCCCAAGCATAAATCAGGATTAAATTAAATTACACAGTAAGATGGTTAACAGATTTTTACACATTCCAGAGAGAGTTAGCCAGGCTTGATACATTGACATAGCCAGTTAAGTGCCAAATGTTGTTTGAGTCTAGTTTTAAACTGACCTAAGGTGGAAAGTAAGGTAATATCAGCTGGAAGAGAGTTCCAGGGTCTACTTACAGAGTTTGCAAAGAGAGAGTCACCGGCTGTGTTATTAATTTTGCTAGTCTGAATTAGTAGTTTGTTACAGGATCGAAGCGGTCTAGGATTGTTATAGGGGGTGATAATATTTTTAAGTGCAGGAGTATTGTCCAGATTATAGAGGATTTTATAGGCCATAATCAGTTGGTTATACTGGATTAGGCTGGGTAGTTCAAGCCACCCAAGCTGATTTAGATTTATGCAATGATGTGTCCTAAAAGGCAGCCCAGTGGCAAACCTGGCAATGTGGTTGTAGCAAATTGAGAGTTTGTTAAGGACAGTCTTGTTCAAATTTGAGAGTAGAGGGGATGCATACAGAAGGGTTGAAAGAAGGTGAGCATGAGCTATGGCAATTTTAGCTGGAGGGGTTAGGAAGGCTTTTATTCTGTAAAGTGACCCTGGTTTTTATTGATGGTTTTGATAGTTTGCTTAACATGTAGGTCAGATTTTAGATTATTATTTATGATGACAACTAATAGTTTTGTAGAGGGGTCAGGGGAGATTATTGTGCCATCATTTGAATTTATGGTAAAGGTGAATGCGGTAGACCTACGTTTTGGTGAAAATAACAGTATTTTCGTTTTTTTGGGATTTAGGATCAGACGACGTTCAGAAAGCCAGTTTTCTACTGTATTAAAGGTGGTCTGGGTAGCTGACCATAACTCTATTGGAGATGTGGCCTAGCAAATCAGAGTAGAGTCATCAGCATATTGGATACAGCTGACTTTAGGGATGACAGTATAAAGGTCGTTAATGAAGATGGAGAACAGAAAGGGCCCTAGTATAAAGCCTTGTGGTACTCCAAGGGTGTTAGGTAGAAGATTTGAGAGTTTGTTCTGCCAGATGACAGCCTGCTGTCGTCCATTCAGGTAGGATTGAAACCAGTGAAGGGCTCTAGTATCTAGACAAAATGTTTGCAGGGTGTGGATTAAAAGTTGGTGATCAACCATATTGAATGCCTTGGAAAGCTCCAAGAAGAGGGCTGAGGATATATAATTATTGTTGCGATTATGGTTTATGGTGTTGGTAAAGGCTAGGAGGACTGAAGTAGTGCTGTGATGAGGATGGAAGCCATGCTGAGTGTCTGCCATAAGGTGATTCTGGATTAGGTGGTGCATGAGTTGTCTATGAATACATTTTTCCATAATCTTTGCAAGTGGAGAGAGTATAGCTATTGGCCTATAATTGGGGAATTCAGTAGAGATGCCTCCTTTGTGAAGTGGGATTACATAGGATATTTTCCAGATGGTGGGAATTTTAGCTTCTACTATGGTTCGATTGATTAATATTGAGATGGGGTAAGCAATAGCATCAGCTGATTTTTGTAGGTACTCAGCAGGGAGCTGATCAGCATAAAATGTAG
>NC_056736.1:324308742-324393742 GCF_019279795.1 Protopterus annectens
TAATAGAAGATACTACAGCCCAGGCAAATGTAGATGAATGGCATGCAAAACAAAACAATTAAAACAGTTCAGTTAGGTGGAAGCATTTCTTAATAACACTAGATATATGGTGGTCAAAACAGAGCTCATCCTCCACAAATATGCCCAAGTTTTTAATGAAAGGATCAGTTCTGAGGAAGTGTCATGTATGTGGTAGGTGCAGGTGTGATGCTGTTTTCCAGAATACAGCACTAGATCTTTCTGAGTTACAATCTAGCTTATAGTTCAGACGCAGTGAGTTTGTATAGGTGAATCCCTTTTGGAGGATATAGATGTCATCTGCAGTGTTCATGAAAGTCTCAGGCTTGTAATCATCTGCAGATTTGGTCAGTCAGAGATACATAATGTCAGAATGTATGTTGTTAATGTATGTGCTAAACAGTAGTGGTGGCAGATTGGAGCCCTGGAAAACACCACTAATGATCTTTTTTGAAAAAAGTGTGCCACTAGCCCTGATTGAGTGGAAACTGTATGTCAGCCAGTTTGATCTCCATTATGTATGACATTATATTAAGCATGGACTGTTTAGCAATAATGATAGAAAGCAGGACAATGACTTTGCTAGATCTATGTGGGCAGCGTGTATTGATTTGCCTTCATCCAATGCATCTGTGACTCTTTTGAAAATGTCAGCCATATTAAATAGGGGGTTTTGCCCTTCACAAAGTAAAACTGCTTTGGGTTAAGAGATTGAAAAGCTATTAATATCCTTATTTATGAGTTCCATAATGACATACTGCATACATTTAAACATATGGCTGGTAAGGCTAATTGGTCTTCCATTCCCAGGGTACCTGGTTGGGCCACCCTTGTGCTTAGCAACACAGAGAACACTGATCCCAATTAATGCAACAGACATGGGGCAGCTATGTTCTCTAAGATTTAGGTACATGACCACTGAGGGGCAAATGCTGAATATGTTTATAATTGATTTTGTAAGGCATTGTTTCATACTAGCAGGGAAACAGCCTGGTATTTCATCTGGACCTAGTGTTCTTGGCTTTGGAGGTGGCTTTTGGAATATGTTCTGAGGTAACTATAGTGGTAGGTACTGACTAGATGCCTAGATGATATAGAGATAATCTTGGAAGGGATAGAAGGAGATAAGGTTGAGCTTACTTTGTCCAGTGTTTGTGAATCCGTGGAGTCAAATGGCATTTGATGTCAACTCATTGCTGTACTGAGGTTCTGGACATAGTTAAAGAAGGCTTTATGGTTCTTTTAAATGTGAAAGCAATGTTTAATTAATAATTAGCTTTACAGGCCTTGATCTTTTGCTTTAAATCTTTATTTACCTCTTAAGATTACTTTGTTAATGATGGGATTTGAGTTTTGTTTTTTTTTTTTTTTTTTTAGTTAAGTTTTTTTTCTCTTGTTGTACAGTTTGGTAGTGCAAGAGTTTAACCTGATGGGATTTTTTTCCAAATTTGGCACTGTAATTTGTGATAATAGGGTTGAAATCTTCAATGCAGGTGTTTATGTGAGAATAGAAATCAGTGGTATAAGCATCTGTTTTAGCTATAGGGTTCTCATGGGGTGGGAGGATTTTAAATCTTGTTAGGTTAGAAGCTAGTGCTAGGAAGTTAGCCTTAGAGAAGTCATTAAAACAGTGGGGTTTCAGTGCATCTTTGGCTGAGAATTCAATGGCATGGCAGTCAGATGTGACAAAAAAAGGACAAGTACAGGTGTGGTGCATAATGATGCTGGGCCAGATTCACGAAGGCTTGCACGGAGTTTAAGAGTAGAGTAAGACTCCATGCAACCAACATGTCCGCCGAGCGATCCAGGAACAGCTGGCAGGGGAGTGCAACAGAGCTCCTAAAACGACTCCTACACGGACAGGGCTAGGTTACGCAAATTACCTCATTTGCTGGTGAAAGCTATGCAAATGAGGTAAATTTGCGATCCAGGAAACCCTAACCTGCCCAAGTAAGAGTAGTGTTATTTGCAGAAATGTACTCCATTGACAACTGAGTACCGTTCTGCAAATAGCAAAACGGAGCCGTGACAGCTCCAAATAAAGGCTGCATCCAGTTGAGGAAGCATGCCAATGGCCAAATATACGGCCACTGGCAATGTTCCCCGATGCAAAATTTAAAAAAAATAATTTTTTTTACCTCGATCTCCAAAGTTTAAGCGTAGCGCAGCGCCGCTCAAACGTGCTGCGCTCTAAAAACCAGAAAACCAGAAATTAAAAGCCACAAATAGGGATTTTATAGCAAATCATAATTTTCAATACAAGTGAATGGCAGGCTGAAGACAAATGGCAACCGAGTAGAGGTTGCTAAGGGGGGAAGCTCAGTCTAAGAGATATAACCAAGCATTAGTAGGTAATTCCATGCAAATGAGGGTAGGGATAGTGAATCCCATGTTTACATAGCAAATGAGCACAGTCAGTGGAGTGTATGAGTAGGATAAGGGGAGTAACAGAGTATAAGATAGGTGACATCACGAGGGGGTACGTATGAAAGAATGTAAGCTCATTGGAGCAGAGTGGCATGTGTTTGCTGTCAGTTACTCATCACTGGAAGAGGTGTGTCAACAGGTATCCTAGCTAAAGGCAAGAAATAAAAGGTGTATGCCATGGATAACACTAAAGATTCTTGTTGAAGTGCCTGCAATGTGTTTGCGTGCGTGTGCATGCTTGTATATCCGAGTAAGACTGTGTGCACGCGTGTGCGCCCATGTGCACGTGTTTAAGCCGGAGTAAGCATGTGTAAGGTTGTTGAAATCTGTGTAAGCGCGTTTCTGCCTGTGTGTGCGCGTTTAAGCAGGAATTAGCAAGTGTTAGGCCGTGTAAGCATGTGTGCTCGCATGTGAGCTGGTGTACGCGTGTTTGCGCTTGTGTGCGCAGTGCTGCCCCCCTGTGGAAACAGAAAGGGAAAAGGAAGCACAACAAATAATAGGAAGTTAACCAGGGAGAACTAGCAAAGCTAACAGGTGAAAACAATCAGAATCAGGCAATTACACAGGCAGTACAGTAGCCCAGCCCAGCCTAGCACTTAAAACTCTGCAAACAACTTTCCACCATGTTTTCCTCAGAGACACTGCACCACTGCAGTAAACTAAGAGAAGTGAAAACTTAAAAAGCTTTACTTAGACAAAGAAATGGTAGGGGCTGCCATTGCTGTTATAAGGCGACATATGCAACATGCTGAGGGTGGTGACAATGCGAATGCTGCTGAGCAACCCCCAAGTGAGGAGACGGAGAAGAGTGTACAGGCCTAGGGTAACCTACAAGGGGCTACATGAGCTGGAGATAGTGGAGAGCTATAGAGTGGACAGAGACCTCATGCAGCAAATTGTTGAGCTGTGCAGACCACGCCTCACACAGAATCAACAGAGGGGAACACATCCCAGTGGAAACCAAGGTATGTGTTGGCCTAAGAATACTAGCAACAGGTACCTTCCAGAGACCAACTGGTGATATGATGGGGATATCACAGGCATCAGCATCCAGGGTACTGCACCAGTTCCTGAATGCCATGTCAACACATGTCGGTGATCATGTATATTTCCTTAATTCCCGTGAGGTATTGGCCAGCAATATGCATCTTTTCCAGCAAATAGTGGAATACCCTGAGGTAGTGGGTGCAATAGACTGCACACACATATGCATCAAAGCACCAGCCGGTGAGCGGGGTAGGGCCTACATTAACCACAAGGGCTTCCCCTCCATCAACTGCCAGGTCATGTGTGATGCCCAGGGCATAATACTGAATGTGTGTGCTGGCTGCCCTGGAAGCTACCACGATTCCCATATCTGGCATCTGACACAGCTGTACCAGACATTTGCCAATGGGGATATCCCTCATGGTCACCTAGTGGGGGATGCTGAATATGCACTGGAGCCGTGGCTGATGACACCCATCAGAAATGCACACACACACCTGAACAGGAACACCATAATGAGGCACACGCACAAACACGAAATGTAATCAAGCATGTGTTTGGGCTGCTCAAGTCACAGTTCCGGTGCCTGGACACATCTGGTGGAGCCTTGCATTACTCACCAACTACATGTACCCAAATTGTCATGGTATGTGCTATGCTACATAATATGATCCTGCGAAAACAGCTGCAGCAGGAGCAGCATAGGCCTGGGCCAAACAGCCCCCCACCATTGCCAAGGCCATCACAGGCAGAGCGTGACTCAGAGGAGGAACAACCTGAGCCTGCCCCAGTAGGCAGAAGGAGGTGTGCCCAGTATGCTTTGGCCTTGGCAAAGAGGCAACGCATAGCACATACACTGGCTCAGTAGGAACCCTGGAAATTATACCTCTCTCTGACTTGCACATATAGTAGAAGGGATGCCTAACTCGACACTACCTGTTTTCAAACATGTATAGACAGTGTACTATGTGCATCCGACATAGGCAGCCCTGCAGCACCAACTGAGGCATGATTGCCATGTTTTAAGCAATATAAAGCAGTGCTAAACAGCTTTTACCACTATTTAGTATATGTAAACAAAATTGCACACACTAACTAGCCCAACTTTTGGCAATGTTGAGCAATATTGGGCAATGTTCAGCAATGTTGGTTAATGTTGATCAATGTTGGGCAAGTTCGGTCAAAGTTGGGCATAGTTGAGCAAAAGCAGGTAAACATTCTCATATTTGCTTTGCTGGTCCTTAAGCAGTCTGGTCTGCCCAGTATGAAAATATAAAACAGTGACAGGCCTCGAACCCAGGATACTGTGCACTATAGTCACAATACTGAACCACCAAACCATGAGAGTATTTCACTGGTCAGCCTGTATGAAGAAATGTTGATAAGTCTATGCAAAGTGTCTCATGGAAACCCTGCAGGCACAGCATAATCCCTGTCGAGTTATGACACAAAGGTGAGCCCTGCAGTAAAAATATAACTTGATTTTCAATACACATATAGTATAAATTTTAATATTGGGCATGTTCTCACATGTTAACAAATGTAGTGGACTTCAGACAGCAACATACTGAAAGGTCACAGTGGGCATGCTCACACACGAATAAATGAGACAAATGTCAGGCAACAAAACACTGAAAGCCAAACTCGGCATGCTCACACACGTAGGTCATGTCTGAGTACAGCAGTGGGCCACACATATCTGGCAGTTGCATGTGTTAACCCAGGAACCTCTCACTATTCACCAATCCTGCCTTGTGCAAACAGTTATATGGCAACAGACACATATATAATATATTGCAACTCTGTTATAATCAAATATGTACTACAGATACTTAGGTTGTTCATAGAAAGTGGGAAAGCAAAGAAGATAAAAAACCTGCAATCAGTATCATCAATAAACAATGTGCACTCCAAACATTATCATAGGTTCATAGGTTCATAGGTTGATATTAGGCTATCTGCCCTAGGGCATTTATAAGCCTAGCCAGAGTGTGTTTGGCTTTCGCCACCCTTTCAGATTAGTAGACTGTGCCTTTGAATAGTAGGTCACACAAGATAGCCCTTTATGGTTAGTTTATTGTGCCTCTTTCTAGCAGGGACCCAGAAGAGATCCCAGGGGTAAAGTTACGATCTTCCATCCACTCGTCAAGATTTCTCTTGAAGAGGGTCAGTGAGGGGCTCTGCCTAACTTGGACTGGGATTTCGTTCCAGAGTGAGGGGAGCCTCTGGGATATGAATCTGTCCCTCCATGTCCATGTCCTATTTATTTCTGTGCTGAGGTTTAAGTCCCTGGAGTGTGTAGCTATAAGGGATTTGGATATCCTGAGGTGGAGCATGACCATTAATTCTGGGTTGGACATGGCTTTATACATCAGGCACAGATCGCATCTGAGTAGGCGGTAAGCAACTGAGTAGAGCTGGAGTTTCTTTAGCCGAACTGCGTAGGGCATCTGTTTGAGTCCCTTGATCCACTTGGTGAGGTACTTCTGGGGTCATTACAGTTGCTGCAGGTGTCAGGTAAGGTACATTCCAAATGGGGCATTGTATTCAAATATAGGCCTGATGAGTAGAGGGGCACAATGACCTCTCTTGATCTAGATGTGAAACCTTTCGGGATAAGGTGGGCTATATAGAAGGTCTTTCTAACCACTTTGGCAACGTGATTGTCAAAGGAGAGATTACTTTCTACTTGGGTCCCCAAATCCCTAATTACTTCTTCCGTACGTAATGGATTACCACCTATGTGGTAATTTGTGGGCACTTTGTTTTTCCCAAAGGGGATGACTATGCATTTTATGGCATTTAGCTTTAGGCCATGGCTCTGGCACCAGTTATCTGTCTCTGTGAGACCCTTTTGGAGGATGCTTGTGTCAGCTGGAGAGTAGATTATGGCACCCAGTTTGCAGTCATCTGCGAACTTGGTCAGCCATAGTCCTCCCATGTTAGCCTGTACCTCAGAGAAATATATACTGAAAAAGAGAGGTCCCAGGACTGAGCCTTGTGGGATGCCACTTGTAACTGGTGTAGAGTCTGACATGGCACCTGCAATTCCGACCATGTGGGTGCTATCCCTGATCCAGTTTGCAAACCATCTTGTGACATATGCGTTGATAGCTAAGCTGGTGAGCTTATTTATGATGCCCGAGTGGGGTATTGTGTCGAAGGCTTTTGCGAGGTCAAGGTAGGCTGTGTGGACTACCTTCCCTATGTCTATGGCCCTGGTAACTGTTTCAAAGAAGTTGACCAGGTTCAAGAGGCAAGATCTGCCCTTAACAAAGCTGAATTGGGTAGGATCTAGTGTCTGGAGGTTCCTGATGTCTTTGTTTATGAGTTCCATGATGATACGCTCCATAGCTTTGCAGACCAGGCTAGTCAGGTTTATAGGGCAATAGTGTCCAGGGACCATTGTGGCACCACCTTTGTGGAGCAGGACCACTGTTGCTGTAAGCCATTCCTTGGGTACATATCCTGTAGTAAGTCTGATATTGAACAGTGACTTTATGTGAGGGTTAAGTTCTTCATGAAGCTCATGTAAGATGCAGCCCGGGACACCGTCCAGTCCCATTGATGCTGTGTTATTGCTTTGGAGAGGGCAGCTCTCATCTGTTCATCTGTGATGTCAGGGAAGCTACACTGTGTTGGGATAGACATTTGCTCTTTTGGGGGGAAGGGGGGGAGAAATTTGCACTGAACCTGTCTGCCAGGATGTTGGCAATGTCTGTGGGTTCAGTGTATTTTATGTCATTATGCACTAACTCAGAGCATATCTGGGAGTTGCCACCCAGGTTCCTGACATAACTAAAGAAGGCCTTGTGATTGTCTTTAGTGTCTTGTGCAATTTTTCTTTCAAAGCTGGCCTTAGATGATTTTATGAGTGATTGTAGCTTCTTGCTAGTACTGATCAGAGATGCCTTCCCTTTTTGGGATTTTGCTCTATCATGTAGTAGCCTCCTCCTTTTGTTGTATTGCTTATTTATGGCTGGGGTCCACCAGACAGGTCCCCTGCCTTTGGAGGAGTGAGTCTTGGTTTCATTTGGGATAGCATGATCCATGCATTCCTGTAGGTGTCCATAGAATGTGTTTGTAAAGGATTCTGCGGTTTGAGCCGTATTTTCCACTGGCCAGGGGGAATGGAAGGATACCACCTCAGTTTTGAGAAGTGTGATGTTTGCTTTTGAGAAGTTCTTCACTGAGATTACCTTGGCTGGGGGTGGGGACGGGATATGGATGTCCAGTGATATAAATGTATGGTCTGACCTTACCAATGAGGGGTATACCTCTGGTGTGGAACATAGAGTCCCCATGTTGGTGATGACCAGGTCCAATATGTTTTCCCCTCTTGTGGTGGTGGTGACCAGTTGTTCCATAGCATTTGAGTTTATAAATTCTAGGAACTGTTGGGCGAGGGTGTTGAGGCTTGAGTAGTATTCCCAGTCAATGTTTGGGTAGTTGAAGTCACCCAATATAATGGTGTTTGGAGAGACCTTCATAATCTCCAGTGTTCTCAGGAAAGCCGAGTGGGGTCCCTGAGGTTGTGAGGGTGGTCTATAGCAGGCTACAAACTGAAAGGCAGTTTTGCCCACTGTTAGTTGCACATGGATGGTCTCCGATGCTTTGTGCAGTGCTACTAACCTGGAGGTGTGTGTATCTTTGATGTATATGGATACTCCCTCTCCTTTTGTGGTTCGGTCCGGGTTTTGTGGCCGAAAAGCATGGTATGAAGTATAACCTGGTAGTGCTGTGGTGCTTTCGGGAGCCTTGAACCAGGTTTCTGTTACTGCACAGATATCGATATTCACCATACTGAAGAGAGCCTTGAGTGCGTGCATTTTGAGGTGTAGACTTCTGGCACTGAGCAGCATTACCCTTAGTTTCTTTTACCTTGTATTGTCTATGGAGGTGGGTTTGTCTTTTGAGCCTTGCCTAAAAAAGGTGCTATGGAGGAGGCAAGAGCCTTAGCCAGTATTTGGAAGCCCAGGGGTGACAGGTGCAAGCCGTCCCTAGTGAAGCAACATGGATTGTTGAGCATGTCATCCCAGGCTGACAGACACTGGATCCCCTTTGAATGACACCAATACATTAGCCAACTGTTAAAATTGATCATTTTGTCTTTATACTGTGGCATCATTCTTGGTGAGGGTAAGATGCTACACAAGGTCAGGGTCATACCGGCCTGGGCTACATGATCAAAGAGCTTCTCTATGTCTCTTCTCACGTAGTCCAGGGAGGAACGTCTCAGGTCATTCATACCAGCATGGACAATGATGGAGTCATATTTGTACTTGCTTTGGAGTGACCTGATTGCATGTGTTATGTGGCGGATCCTGGCACCCGACAGACAGTTTACAGTGACCTTCTCCTTGTTCAGCCTGGTGTGTCTGACAATAGAGTCACCTATTATGAGTGTATTAGGTGTGTTGTTTAGCCTTAAGGGCAGTGACTGTGTGGCACAATGACTTTGTGAACTATGTGATATGTGGGTATTGTTGTGGGGTAGCAGTTGTTTGGGTGTCTGCTTTGGAGGTCTCTGCTGCTTAGACAGATTTTTATTTAGAGCCTCTGAGTATGTTTTTGTGTGTTTATGTGTTTGGTTTGCTGTTGCTATAGGTCTATGTGAGACTGGATTTGTGGTGTGTGTGGTTACCTTCTCCTCCTGATAGACTGTGCCAGTCATGGGTCGAGAGAGCTCAGCCTCCAGTTTGTCTATATAGTTGCATCTCTCACATATATCTGAGTTTGTTGGGAGGAGGAGAGGGTTGTCTGTGTACATAAGGCAGTTGTAACATTGTCTCAAAAGTCCCATATTCACCAGCTGGACTGGAGAGTACACAAGAAACTGACCTTTGGACATGTCAGGATATTATGATGAAATACTCTTTTGACTGATCAAAAAGGATCAGTAGGGTGTTAAGTGTGTAAAAGAGTATAACAGGGGTTTAGTGCTTAAGTTTGTTGGTGTTTTTGAAAGATTATCTGCGAAGGAGTCCAGACACTTCCTTCAGCTATGTCATAAATAGCAATGTACACTCAAATATGTCCTGAGTCAGGGCCAACTGTAAATGACTGACAATGCCAACATCCTGTCAGACAGGCCCATACATACATACCCAGCTCCCACTGACAAAAGGTCCTATCATCATACCAGGAGATATCACATGTAGAATGGGTAAACAACTCCTTCCAAAGCTGAAAACATGACATCAGTTGGATTACATTGTTTCCCTATATGTGTCATAAGTGAACTGCAGAACAAACAGACCCTGCACCTGAACAGTCTGTTGAGCCTCATCCTCTCTACAGGATATGAAACCATTGAATGAGTTACAGCAACATATGGCACACTCCACAAGTGTTGGTGCACAACAGACCATGGGAACTATAGTCTTATAAGCCTATGAAGTCTGATCTGCAAGGCCATGGAGTCCATCATGATTGAAGTCATAAACAGAGCTATTGGAAGCCGACAAACACACAACCCTACCAACTTTGGTTTGGGCATGGGCAGATCATGGTTCCCAAACCTGCTAGACAGTTTGCAAGGCAGACACCCAAGACATACATCACTGAAATGAGCTACACACGTCCCACATAGACTTTGAATAGCCCTTTTCCAACATCCCAGACACATGTATCCACAAAATCAAGAATCTGTGCATAAATATGTATTGTCATATGATGGATTGGCAACTGGTCCACAGATAGATCACACAAGCTAAGAATTGTGGAGTCCTGTTCAAGCTAACACCTGCTGTCCCCCATGATGCAGTCCTGGGATTGCATAAAACAAAGTGCACACACATTACCATGTCTAGTCTGATGATGTCAGCATCCTACAAATATAGCTGGAGAAATAAAAACACCCAGTAAAGCATATAGCGTGTTGTGTTAATGCGTATCTCTCTAGTATCATAACATAGTTAGGTAGGGGTTTGAATCCTCCAATTGCTGAGTGTGTGTGTGTGTGTGACACTGTTGGTCAATGTGTTGTGGATTTTGCTTTTACTACTGTATGACATATCAGTAAAACAACAGTATGTGTATTGCACACTTCAGGTATCTGTGTGGCAAATACATATATGTACATGTGACCACAATTAGTTCATAGGTGTGAAGTTTGCTTTCTACATGAATACATCTGTTACCTTTGACAGATTGTGCTGCTGCTTCTCAGACCTTAGGTCACATATGTATGTTTGTGACAAGGCCAGCCACTGTAGTGATCTGTGGCCTAGGTCATCTGTGTCACACACACCCATGACAGTTTCTATAGAATAGTGTGAGTGAGGGTTCATGCCTGGGGTATATTTCAGACATGTTCAAACACAACAAAGTCTGTCAATAATGGACATTCATTATAGGTGTACAACAACTTTGTGGATATGCATACAGACACCTTACTGCTTATGTGATACACCGAGGGACTTCAGAATACCTTTGGAAATGTGAATACCAAAGGACAGATGATATAACATGTGGCTGTATGTACACATCGGTACCCCTTCTACATGTCGTGGGCTACTACCTATGTGGTACTGTCGGGATACTATGTTTAGTAAATGTGGATGACTATGCTATAGTTGGCTTATAGCTTCACAGCATGGGTTGGTCAACAGGTATCTGTCTGTATGATACCCTTGTGGAGGATAAGTGTCTAATCCGGAGAATGCATTGTAGGCCACTGTATGCATTACCAGATGTGAACGGACATATCCCTAGTGTGTTTGCTTGGACCTAAGAGGGCTACATGCCAAACAGGAGTGGTCCCAGGAATGGGTGGCAGTCAATACCACTGGTTACTGGTATAGTATTGTACCGGAAGGATCCAAATGCTACTGTGTTTCCTACATGTGTGTGTCAGTTGTCAAGACATCATCTAATGATTGGTTATAGTCAGGCTGTTGAGGTTGTATATACTACCAGAATGCAAACCAATGACCGATATTAACAGTATCACCCACAGCATAGTGTCAAACCATGTCATACACACGTGTACCCAAGTTAAAACATATGTGTAGTAAAATGCATACTGGCCAGCAATAGAAACTATGACGTGTTAACACTGTGTAATACAGGGCATGTCACCCTTCCCATGTGTCCACTATGCACATACATGCAGACAGTGCACCTCCACCATGTTCACAAATGTACACCTGCAAATCTGTACTGCACACATCACACACGTACTGTCCACTCACTAACACATGCTGCCAGAACTACACACATCAGCAAAGTGGCACATGGGCGGACAATACATTTTTGGAATTAACACTGGTGTAAACAATACTACATTGATAATCATAGCTTTAATGCATCATGCCTGCTCACATATACCTACAAGGATATCATTACACTTTACTGTTGACAAAATGCTAACATTGCTACACTGCTATTAAGTCACCCTGTGCATCAGCACCATGTTAGTCTGTTCCTGCATCAATGTTACAGATGACAGGAGGTGGCACAGTTTCATCATATGCACAGGGTGTGTTGTTGGTTTTCCAGAGCTCGACATTGACCCATCCAATCGACTTGTATGTGTGTGTGTGTGTGTGTGTGTGTGTGTGTGTGTGTGTGTGTGTGTGTGTGTGTGAGGGACAACAGTACAGCATGGGTCAATGTTGATGTAATGTGTGTGTGTATGTGTTAGACCTAGGTGCTTGGTTTATGTGTGTGTGTCTGCATGCACACAGTTCCACCATGTGGCTGCCAAATATGGGAGGTTGTGGGACAGCCACAGACTGTACCTGCCAGGCTGTACAGATCACCATCTCTGGCCATGGACACAGTACCTGTGCCTGGTAGGGGTGCCATGGACAGTATTGGGTACTAAACCAGACTGGGTACTATCATCAGAGGCAGAGGGATGTCAACTGGACCCATGTCCCTGCTGGGACTGGCCAGAGCCATGTGCACATGGTCTTCTAGGATGGTCTATTGACAGCCCAGCCCCAACATTGCTGGGACTGGTACGGCCACTACGGGAGCGGCTGTGACTTGTGTGTCATCTGCGACAACTGCCAGCTGATGATGTTGCTGGCATACATCTACGTCGATGTCTCAGCCGTCCTGCACTGTCCTGGCACATCAACATGACATTGCATAGGACATCTAGTGTCTCCCCCTAATGTCTATCAATGACCTCGGTGTAATTACGGATGGCATCGGCAAGGTCACAGATACTGTCATTGATATCGGTGTTATGGGCCCTCTGCACCCTTAGTCCCTGTCTGGTGTACCGTTCCATACATGCCTGTGCCTGCATTACAGCCTGGAACATACCTGAGGTTGTAAGACCTGTGGGGGCAAGTCTGCCAGGGGCATTATGACCAGCAGTGCTCCCACGAGAACCCCTGGACATCTGCCTATGTGGTACCATTCCAGGAGTCTGGGTATGGCTGCTGTGAGGGGATGCATGTGCCATAGATACCACACTATTCTGGTCAATGCCTACTGTATGCTGTCCCTCAGCTAAGGCCATTGGTGATGAGGGATGTATTGGCAGTATGAATGTGCACATAGATGGGGTGGAAAGCTGTGTACTGTCAATTGGCGGACAAACGACAGACCCTGTCAAACCTGCCTGTGCCACAACACATGTATCATCATTTCCACTATTTGTGGCAGTGACTTCAGGTTCCCTGTTGCACTCAACCAACACAACCTCAGCACCTGTGAGAGGAAGACAGGAAACACACTTTACAATCTGTACATGATGTTAGCACATATGCACACATGCACACATGAACACATGCACACATAACACATGAACATATGAACACATGAAGACATGCACACATGCACACATGAACACATGCACACATGAACACATGCACACATGCACATATGCACACATGAACACATGCACACATGAACACATGCACACATGCACACATGAACACATGCACACATGAACACATGAACTCATGCACACATGCACACAAATACACTACTCAGTAAAGTTGACACACACACACACACACACACACACACACACACACACACACACACACACGCACACATGCACACACACACCAACAGCAATCCAGAACATACTCATTAGTGGTTGATGGTGGTGTACAGTATCACAAGCCAAAGAATCCTATCACATGTGTCAGCATGCAGGATGTGTGTTGCACAATAGCATGCAGTGCGAGTGTAGAGAGTCCTTGTTAATAACAGTATACATGTCTTTGATGCATGTGTGTTGTTCAATGATTGGCCTCACCCTGGAACACGTGTACATGGACACAACATTGCTGTGCAAGTATTAAATGCTTTCCAATGTCCTGTGCACCATCACTCATAGGTATACATACCATGGCCGGATGCACACACCTGTCAGGTGTATAGCAATGAATGCTATGTGTAGTACGGTAGTTACTGCAACTGGATGTAGTGTAGTACCATGAGCCATCATCAGGCAGCATCATGTGGTCACTCAAGGCCACTAATGTGTGCCACCCTGGCAACTATCTTGCTGTACCTGAACTGCAGCACTTTGTCTACATTAACCATTTCACAGGCATTTGGTACATGGGTATGTAAGGTGTTCAATAGGGAGCATTGCCTAACATGAATGTGTTGTGTGTTGAAGAGTGTCTCACCACCCCATGATAGGCCTCTACCCCTCAGGTATACTATGTGTGCTGTGTGGATGACATTTGGGATACTGGAGTCTGACCTTACAGCAGGTGTCTAAATAGGCCATGTGTATCATATTAACACTGACTGCGCATGACAAAGTGGTGCATGTTGTGTGCATGTGTATTGACTCTGCCTATACAATGTCCACTACAGTGTACCACAATTGTTTGGGATGCTCTGTGTATTGCATGTGTTTGAGGCAGCTACGCATGTTACTGGGATGTGCAAAGTCCCACAGAAAACATGCAGAGCATGCATTATGTGCAGGTGTTTTAGATGTGTATGTGGCCTACAACTCACCTATGACATGCACATGTTATTTGCTATATTAAATGTAGAACACTCACCAGCATGGGTATGCTGTCTTGCTGTCACACCAGAGGGATCTACAAGGATATGAGACAGTTTGTCAGTGTCAACAACTATGGCATTGCTGCTGTGAGTTTGCAACTTTGCAGTAGTACAACATGTGACAGTCACAGACATACAGATTATGTTCCAAATTATCAGTATTGCACAACACCAGGCTCCACATCTTCTAAATACACAGTACACATCTGACATATGCATGTTCTAACAATCGAGCTAACAGTAGTCTACAAATCTGCCATGTTACCTGCACACTCTGAGTCAACTTGCTGGGTGACTCCGGCCTCCATGATGACACATGTCTTTTGTAGTGGTTGTCCAGGAGCCACCATGCTGAGGAGCAGCTCTTCCACTCTGGTGAGGGGCGGGTGTGATGCTGCACCACCACCTGTGGCAAGCTGTTGTCTGTGGACATCAGAGGCATGCTGCCGTACATCTCTGATTAAATCACTGCAGTGATGGTGCACCTGCTCATAACTCCGGTTATGCATGCCTACGTCATTAACCCGATGGACAACATCTTGCCACAGTGCAGTGCACCCATGCTGTTCCTGGCTGGTTCTGGAGAACAGCAGGGTGTGATGTTGTAGTAGGGTGTCTAGGAGTATTTCCTCCTCTTCAGGGGAATATGCAGGTTTGCGATTGTGAGACATGTCCCTGGAAGACAATAAAACAATAATTGTGAGCAAGTCATGTGGCATACTTAACATTCTAAAGTACAGACATCAATGAAATGCCATATATAGCAACGTATTGGCTGTCAGCAGATACACACTTTTAATACCACATATCAGTGCTCAGCCCACAACTGCCTGACAGTGCCTGGCACATTCTTTATATTAAACCATGTTCTGCACAGCAACAAAGTGAAACCATTATGTAAGACTATACAACAGTACATGGCACACTGTATGTGACACAATGCACCACCTACCACAGGAGGTATATATCAAGCTAATGGATGAAGAAAGATGTCATCCATTGCAATGACTGTAAAGTACAGTTACAGTATTACCAGTATACCACAGTAGTCTTTGATGCCAAACCCCTGCCTAACATATGTGCACAGTTGTTGATATAGGTGGTATACTGCTGTACTAGACTATACATGTTGCTAGATACACACGTATACCCTGTAACACAGACATGATTGAGGGCATGGTACAGGCATAATTACACACACATCAGACATACATACAACACACAAATGTATGCCAACACAGATGAACTTTACCTGTGTACCATACAGCACTGTGTGTCACTACTTACAAAACCTTATGCCTGAGGTATGTAATCTGTGAGGACTACAGGGAAGACACAAAACAGTGTTTCCAAGCAATGTGAACATACACCATACTGTACTGTTTAGGCCTACAGCTTCAGGTAGTACTGCAGTTCATATGGGAGCTGGATTCACCAGCAGTACCATTCACTAAGCATACATGTATTGGTTTAGCCTACAATGGGACACCACAGTCGACAACAAGGGACTATGTCACACCGTATGCCATACTACTTTTTCTGCCTAGCAATAGCATACACATCTTTTGCTGGGATCACAGCTAGGACACAAACTACTATGACAGAAAAAAATTCACACTAAGCTATCACACCTTTACAGACCTTGCACACATTCACCAACACATTCACCATCACACTCAGTCAACCTCACATAGCAATTATTGCACTAAGTACATGTGTGTGTGTTTCGTGTCATGGGTAGGTAATACGCTATTGTCCCTAGGGCCTACAGCAGCCTAGTCATATGCTACCCTGACCTTTGACACACATGTAATTTAATTTCACTTGCCCCTGTCAACCAGAGCCACAGAGGTGATTCCCAGGGTGTATTTCCTATCTCCCAAACAATCATCAGGAGTATTTATGACAACTGCTAATGAGGAGCTTTGTTTGCTATTGATACGTGGTTTGTTCCATAGTATGGCATGTCTCTGAGTTAGGACTCTATCCCTCCAGCATGTGCTGTTTAGTGAGCTGACAAGGTATAGGGCCCTAGAGCGTGTATCTGGGAGGGATTGTAATATGTTTACGTGGATGATGTCCAACAGCTATGGGTGTGACATAGCTCAGTATGTTAGGCAGAGGTCACCTCTGAGTAGGCGCTATGCAACACAGTGTAGCTGTGGTTTTGTGAGTCGGTCTGCATAGGGCATCTGTTTGAGGCTGGTATTACTCTTTGTGAGGTATGTCTGTGGCCTTTCCAGTTGCTGTAGTTGGCATTGTACTCTCCAATGGGTTTTAAGTGTGATAAGTAGAGGGGAGCACTGACCTATATTTCCCTAGATGACGCACCTTTTGTGATGATGTGTACCATGTAGACAGAGTACATGACCAGTGTGGCACTGTGATTATCAAAGAGGAGGTTACTGTCCACCTGTGTCCCATGTTCCCTTATCACACCTTCGGTGTTAGGTAGACTACCACCTATGTGGTAGTTAATGGGTACAGAAGGGATGGTACTGCAGTGTCAACACTGAGCTTCAGTCCATACCTTGGTCGCCAGGCACCTGTCGCAGTAAGTATGCCCCATGTTTATCTCCCTCTATCTATATATATATATCTACATATCTATCTATACATATATATATATATATATATATATATATATATATATATATATGTGTGTGTATATATATATATATATATATATATATATATATATATATATATATATATATATATATATATATATACACACACACACACATACATACACACATACATATAAACATCCATTGCTGTACATATAGATGTACATATAGGCACATATACAGTCCACTATTCATAGCGGGAATATCACATATGTGACAGTTGTGAGATATACAGTTATGTAATAATATTGCGCAGTATTGTGCAGACTGCATTGAAGGTGTCCTCAGCTCATGTAGCTTTAGCAGGCCTCACTGGCTACAACACTGCAAAACTGACAGAGCATACCCACAGTGTTTAACCACCACATGTCATATACCAGCACTGCATGCTATTTTCTTTTCCACACAGTATAACCTACATAGAAATATGCACATAACAACCTTCAACAACGTATATATGTACACCCTTCACAAACAGTTGCAGTATGTCCCTTGCCCTATGCACATGTACAGATACATAGAGATACGTACTGCTGCTACATATGGATGATTCACAGTATGTAGAGTACTCTTCATAAACATCTACTACATGCCAGCAAATACATATGTGTTACATACCTTTTGTTTGTATTGCTGTGTTCCGTTTGTTTTTAAAGGAAATGTATTTTTTTTTATTTTCTCTGTCTGTTGCTCTTTCTTTTTCTGTGTTTCTCTGTCTGTGTCTGTGTCTCTGCCTCTGCCTCTGTCTCTGTCTCTCTCTCTCTCTCTCTCTCTCTCTCGCTCTCTCTCTCTTGCTGCAATGAGATTATTGCATGTTTAGACAGCAAGTACAGCTTGCTTTTCTAGGTATCTGCACATGTGCATGTGATGGCCTCTGCACCAGTTGGTGCCCACCATTTACTAATTGCATGCAGCCTGCTGTGTGGTAATTGCACTACTTACTGTCATAGCAGCCCACTGCTATAAAATGCTAGGTTAGGTAGGCATAGCCCTTTCAGCTTTCCAAAGTGGGGCCCATGCTCATTTGCTGTGGACACCGTTGTGTCAGTCAGAAGGTTGGTATACTTCTTATCTCTGAAGCTAGGGTTGTAGCCAGTGATTTGCATGTTGTACTCAAACCTGAATGTTGCTGCTTCTAGTACACTTGTCAGTGTAGAACTTTACTCACCCCTCCACATGCTTACACAAGATACATGGGAGTATGCACTTTCTTTTCTAATTAGACAATTAACTGCCATACAAAAGTAGTTATTGCAATGTATTCCTCTGGCACATGAACTGTTTGTGAACTACTATACTGTAAATATTAATGACCTCACTTCTGAACAGTTTGTTGTTTATTTGTGTTGACATCAGCACGGGCTTCTCAAGACAACTGGACACATTTCAGTACTGAGTATGCCTACCTACATCCTTGGTAGAGCCTGAATACACAGGTATATTGTTCTTTTGGGTAGGGATGCAGAAGTACAGAGAACATTATATATTATTGTGTGATGTTTATCTTGCTGAACATACAGGGTTGCTGTGTACCTGTTAGTCTAACAAGGCAAGTAGTCTGTCTGCGTAGCTCCCACTTGTGGACATATCCAGATGGTAGCCAGAGGTTAGCCTATTATTCTTTGTCTGTGCACCATACCGGTCTTTTCTGCCCTGGAACAATGGTATTGTCACAGTTGTTTGCTAACAGTACATGGCTACATCCTTTGATATTTCTGTGTTGTACTCCTACATAAAGGTATGCTTGTGGGACTCGTTCCAAAGCTATTTGCAGAGTGTGTAACAGCAGACAAGCTGAAATGCCTGTGTGTTTCTGCCTCTGCCAGGCCTCTTATACACTCAGGTATATATTTGAACAGCCTCAGGGAAAGGTACATATAAGTGTGGTACACCTGTAATATATTACAGACATTAAGTTGAGACTGTGAGTGAATCAGAGCATATGTATTAATACACCTGTTCTGACATGCATGCAGTATGTACTTTTACTTATTGACATTATGCATTAAGTGTAATTCCCCACTCTTCGGCCTACTGTCAGTACTTTTCAGAGGGATTCTGAGGGACAAAGCTAACATTTGTTTAGGAATCAGGGACATCCCTGAAAAGCAGTCACAGTTGGGAAGTATGGCCTCTGCCCTATTCAAATATGCCAGTGTTTATCCTGCTCTGATACTGCGTTGGGTTTGTAAAGTGCTGCTGTAACATTATTTCCTGCTAGAATGGCTGGTTCTCATTTCACAGTCATGTCATGCAATTCCACAACAACTGCTGGTAAAGATCCACAGAACAAGATTTGTGTTATGACATTCTTATTTTCCCTTTACATTCACTCATTGTAATGCATGATATATTTATTACAGCACCAACTTGTAAATCTACTGTGGCCTAGTGGTACTTCATGCAGTCTAGTGTGTCCAAGGTCCGGGGATTCGAGACTGACAGAGGTGTTTTATTTTGCCGCTCAGCAGAACAAGGGCCCTGCCATGCAGAGTGACTAAGACGCTTTTAAGCAGTTGTAAGCAGGTTTGTGCGATTCTTAGCTAAGCGCACACGTGCACACTTGCTTAAACCCACTTACTACTGCTTAAATGTGCTTACTCCCGCTAACCCCCACGCTAATTTCTTTGAAAGAAAAGAAAATGGGGAGATAGGAAAGTGGTGAAAAAGGGGGCACAAAGAGGGAAAGACAGTAGGGAAACAAGTTCGGAATGTGCAGGACGGGTGTAGGGAAGGTCTATAGCTGCCTATTTCTTTACCAGCAACAGCTGTGCATATGCAATAAATTTGGAGTGAAATTTGAAACATTCCACCCCTGAGAGAGGGGTGAGGACAACAAAGTCTGTTGTACTGCCAATTATAATTATCAGTGTACATGTCCAGTGGACATGTGTGCGAAATGGGCAGCTATGTATGGGGCGTAATTTTTTTTGTGGGAACAGATTGCCCTTTTTTTTTTTTCAGGTGAGAGTGGAAAGTGAGGTAGAGGAAGTAGGTATATTTGGGGAGGTAGGTTGGGGAGGTAAACAGACAAGACAAACAAGATGCATACAGGGGCGGAGTATGACACATGGGGTGGGAGAACACAATTGATGGGGATGGATGTTTGGAAATCGCAAGCCCATGAGCCCACAGATGGTAACAGTGGAACTGAGATCCCCACCCATGGGCAGTCACCACTGCACCTTCACAGCCCCGAGGGTGGCTATGCTGGGGGCTGTGTAGGAGGGGCAGGCTCACCAGTGAGTCACACCACTCTCGCCTCAAGCTGGCATAGGGGATCAGTGACTGAACGCTGGATCTCCCTACGCACCACAACCCAGACCCTTCAGTGGGTGACAGGTAGCCCTTCTCCGCCCATGCTTGCACGGGGGGGTCGAGCCCCATCCCCTGCAGCGCTTCCACCTGAAGGTGGCACAGGACCAATGGAGGAGGGGAGCCCGGGCTGGGCACCAGACCTGCTGGTGCCAGGTGCAATCGCCAGTTGAGGAGGGACAGGTGGGTCCGCTGGGACCATCCTTCCCATATGTTCTGTGATTAGGTGTGTTTAAATACAACAATAAACAACAACATTCCAAATTCGTTGTAACAGCATGCAGTAATATTCCCATTAACCCAACACACCAAGGTTCCAACAGTTGAACAGCAAGCATAACACATGTATATATTGAATGACAGTGGACATTCCAACAGCATGCAGGGATGATTGGTGGCAACAGGCCACCAAGATTGTGGTGTTTGAACAGGGCACATGCATCAAAGTAAATGCAGATATTTATAGAACAATAGGACATATGTCCCAACAAATGTTTTGAGATTAGACATACCCATTGAGGTGTGGAATTGCATTGTTAATGCACATACAGTAGGGTGTAGAAAGAAACCTCATTTAACATCTTATAAGTACTTTTAGTCTACACTACATTCCTATTGACTGCAGGTGTATATCCCCTACATGTATTATTACACTTGGCAACATGCATTAGGTTGTGTAATGGATTTGGCTAGTTCATTATATACCTGACCTATATCTGACATACTAACTGTCCAAGATGCAGATGTTACTGCTACATCGTTATTTATTTTATTTATATTTCTATATCTACATATCTGGATGTGTTCACGTGACATTTTTAGTTAAATTTCTACAGAACCCTACATTTCGTGTAGCACACTCACATTTTTGGGGAACACATTAACAAGCTACTTGTGTGCCAGATTTACTTATGGATGCTAGCCATTAACCGACTGTTGAGGACTGTATATATGCTTCACAGCTACTGGCACTTCCATCATCCACTTTATATGGGACTGCCCAACTGTGGGTTGACAGCACTTATTACAGCAGTACTATTTCTATATTGCAAGGGTACAACAACATTTCAAAGTGACACAGACACACTCCAAGTATTATAACTTTATTAATTACATTACACACTTTTCTACAGGCTCTTTCCTTGATTTGATATTACAGTGCATACTGAAGACATATTTAAGACATATTATACCTTTATTAATAGGTTACAACACTCTTTTTCAGGCTCGCTCACTTATTTTATATGACAGTACATGCAGAAATATTATTCCAGACTTATTTTATCTTTCTTAATGGGTTAATACACTCTTTTTCTGGCTCTCTGACTTATTTTATATAACAGTACATGCAGAGGTATTAGTCAGGGCATTTTATGGCTGTATTATTTGGCTACAACACTTTCTTTCCATGCAGAATAATTACTAACCTGCCTGGTGGTGCAGCCTTAGCAGCCTATCTGCATAGGCTTGCTGATTCACAGCACGGACACCTGCAGCTGTGAAGTAAATGAAGGGATATTGAGACATACCTATCCATTATATAGACTAAATTAGCATGTCTTACATACTGCATTCCATGGCTACCTACTCAGTAGTGGGGCATCTTGCATGTCATGGGCCTCCTGTATCCATTGGTTCAGTAGGTCCTGCTTCCATCTCTTCAGGTCTGCATGGTGGTGACAGACCTGCTCACCAGTCCGAGGAACACCTGTGGCACTGGTGAGATCATGAGCTAACTGGTTCCAAGCCTCTGCCTTGTACTCCATCCCTTGGAACTGGCCCTGCAGGAGTCTTGACTCATGGTGGTGGACAAGGAGCCAAACCATGTATTATGACTCCTCGATGCCCCAACGTTGCACTCGAAAGCGAGTACCCTCTCCAGCACCAGCCATTCTAACTGCAGATGGGAGCTACAATCAGTTATGGTGAGTATTCCCTCCTATGGGGATTAAATATGCCGCATTTCCCGCACTTTTTGTGATTGGCCATTTTTGAAAATTCTCAGATGACTGCAGACCTGCTTAGCAATGGTTAATCTACCATTTATAAGTATATGTATGTTAACAGTGGCTGTTTATTCTAAGCTGTCAGGGCTTTGTGATTAAGTACTTTGATTATGGTGCACAGTGTCCTGGGTTCAAACCTTGTCATTGCTTTTTATTTTACTACTGTCCAGACAGGCTAGGGGGTGTGGCTGTGTTTAGGCAAATTTGCTCTACGTTGCTCCATGTTGCCCGACGGTGTGCTGGTTGGTGTGCCCGCGCAAACCGATTGCGCTGGGTAAAGTGCTATTTAGCTATGGGCAACTCTATTGCGCTGGGTAAAGCGCTATTTAGCTATGGGAAACTCTATTGCGCTGGGTAAAGTGCTGCTTAACTCCGGGTAATTATATGTCAGGATCCTTTATAAATATACATTTTGTTCACTGATACATAGGCCATTTCAATGCTTTTTAGTAAAATTTTAATCATATATGCAAGGAATTATTTCATATACAAATTTAAAACATAAAATAGAAAGGGGAGTGGTGGGACTCAAACCGTGAATGCCTCCTCTTTGTGCGAAGGCTCTACCATTACTCTATTGCTATTTTGCTTAATTTGCATAAACATTCCTTATTATGCTCTTCAATGTTGAGATTGCTAACTGCAGCTAAGCAATGGGCACACCCGCGCAAACACGGGCAGCTATATTGGGAATTAGAAAAAAAAAATTAAAGTTTTACTTTTCATAACTGTACTGGGGGTTTACAATGTGAGGGTGTGTAGTGTTGGGTATGTAGACATTTGAGCGGACTCGCTCATGTGTGTTGACATTTCACAATTCAGACACTTGCAGGGGTGTGGACCTTTGGACTGCTCGGCAGTCAGACACGCCCCCTGCCTTCCTGCATGGCCCGTGTTGGACTTGGAGTGGAGTCAGCATGCCCTCATGAATACGCATGGCACGGTGACATCAAACCATTCAACTGCAGTTTCTGAGTAAGACTTATTTAGTCTTACACGGAGGATTCGTGAATCCGGGGGCTATTTTCAAAATATCCAGATCTAGTCAGTTTATGCACATGGCAAGGGAAGGCATTAATTGGTCAAAAGAATTGGCATTGATAATGCCCATGAATCAGTATACATTTTATATTGGTTATCTCTGGTTTATGTCAGCCAGTTTATGGATGGATAGTTGAAATCAGCCAGAATGGCTATATTAGATTCAATACTTAGGGGCTACAAGTTTTTAAGGTAGGTAACTTGGGATGCAGGTTTTAGGGATGGGATTCTCTAATTTGCCATGTTATGGAAGGTGGACTTACTTGTAGTTATTAGGATACTGAGGAGTTCCATGTCACTATCTTGCTGGATTTGATGTGAGGTTATCATTTTTAAATAAAAACATATACACTCTACCAGAGACACAGCCATCCTCAGTGAAGGCTCTAAATGAATAAGTGGTAGGCATTAAAACCAAGCAGAGAATGTATGTGGTCACTACACTGGAATCACATATCTGTAACTGTACAGATGCCTCTGTCTTCATGGGTTAGGAAGGACATGAATGTAGACAATAGCTTCTAGTGTTGATCGCATTAGTATAGCTCTAATATGAAACTGCTGGGTTAGTAGTTGTAGGAGATAGACTCTCTCTAAAAAGACACTACGGTGAAATAAAATGTCTGTGTCAGTATGCAGAAGTCACATGGAGAGAGGGGCAGACCATCCATAACCAGCAGGTAGGAATGTCAACTACCACCCTCCAGGCTGTCACAATTTGGATGCCCCCGTATATCACAAGTAACTCAGCCAGTTGTTGAAATCATTTGCTTTCAGTTTCTATTGTGGCATAATTTGCATTATATAAATATATTGTCTTGGATTGGTTTCCTGACAGTATGAGGAACATACTTAGAGAGCTCTGCCACATCCTTTTCCTATGTTGCTTGGTGGCAGGACACAGTTGTTCACAACCACATGGGCAACAGTCATGTCCTATGCATACTTAGGTTGAAGGTACTTGAGTGTCCTTCTGACACTGTGAATTCTGGCACCTGAGAGTCAGCTAACCATCATCCTATTTCTGCTAACCTTGGTGAGAGTTGCAGCAGAATGCCTCACCATGGATTCAGCCACAAGTAAGACATTGTTATGGACAGTGGCAATACATGGTTGTTTATGTGTGTTGGGCATGCCTCCTTGCTCACCTGTGGTTGTTTTGTTAATAATAGGGATCAAGGTTTGCCGAGCTGTAGGTATGGTGTTTGCATGCTACTGAAGTTTGAGTGTAGTAATATGGAGCTTATGCAAGGTTTGAGATATGGATATTTTAGTACCTTAACATTTATGAGCTTAATGCTCTGATGCTGTGCCACTGGGGAGGGGTTGATTTCTGACCCACATTTTGTTTGTGAAATGTTTCTCCAGTTTAAGTAAGTATTTGCACTTCTCACATATAGACTCAGTACCTGGTAATAGTAGTGGATTCTCAATGAGCATAAAACGGTTGTCTCAAGTTATCTAATGCTAGGAGATGGACAAAAGATGAAGTAAGGGCAGACTGCATTTCCATGGTATACAGATGGCTGATAGACAGAAGTGAATTTACATGGAGTCTATAAAACTGTGGATAGAGGGACTGCAACTATTTTGCAAACACAAAAATCAAGAATGAGTATTCTGCAGCTGACTGCTTCCCCGGGCTAGGGTTCTGCTGCGTATTTACTCAGGACACAGATGAATAGCAAAGCTTAACGCACAATAGTGGTAGCTGAGAAAGACTATTTTGGACTACTTCCAAAATATCAAAGTAGGTGCCATTTGGCTACTACTTAGAAAGGGTTAACCTGGCACTGTTTAAAGCATAGTGCAATGCTGCTGACCTCAGACAAGGGCAAAGCCAGTCAACACTGCTGAAAATAAAACACATAGTAGAGCACAAGCCAACCAGCACTCTTAGTGTTATCAAATTTAAGCAAATTCATGAAAAGGGCACTGCAGATGTTCCTTCTCCCCCAAACTGACAGCGCGAAAAATTGTGTTTGTAAAATGTAAAAACATGGCCACAGGAAAGCAAAACCAACAAGAATTCTTAGTATTAGCAAGCTTGATCAAATACAATTACTTTGTAAATAATAACTAAAACACTATCAAGGTCAGTAAGTGGTTAGGAGATGCACATATAAGTAGATACAGGAGTGGGGAAAGGGGGAATTCTGATAAGTGGGAAAAGAGGGAGTTACAAGTCAGAGGTAGTAGGGATGAGTTTACCCAGTGAGAAGTGAGTGGCAAAAGAGGGACTGTATGGGTAAGATTGGTGGATGGACAGTCCAGAATGGGAGAAAGAAGGTTGGGAGGCATAGATTTGTACAACATGCAGATGACTGGAACAGTACATCCAGACTTAAATTTACTGTATGTATAGAAGTACAAAAGCATATCAAAAAGTTATTACACCTGTAAATTGATGCAACATTTACTTCAATAAATATATGATTTAATTTTTAAATGCAGATTTGTATTCTGTGAAAAGTCAAAACTGACAGTGCATGTGGTTTATGCAGTGAAATATAAGTAATGAAAGGTGGAAATGCATGCTATTTGAATGTAGTTCAATAATGCATATTTTGAGGGGACCTCAGGAAACCAGAGCAGTGTTCTAGTGACAGCAAAATTTTATATAAACAGTAGAGTGTACATTAAAGGGGGTTGAGTTTTTTGTTTAAAGAGATGTTAAAGCCTTAAAGAGAGTAGCTGGCAAAATTACAGGAAAAGGTTAAATGACATTCTGCGGCTATTAACAGTGTCCATGCTGAGAAGTTATTCTGAATCACAAACTGACACATCCTGGTAGTAGGCCCTTTCTAGCAAAAAACATACTCTCTTACTAAGTACATTAATGAATCCCTGAGAGAATCTGCAACAGTTAGAATATTAAAATGACAATGAGCATGTTGATGTTGCAAGGGGGTTGAGGGGCAACCAAGCATTGCTGAATGAAGTTTTAACTGACTGCTAGACAGTCAGAGTAAATTAAGTGAAATAATTAATGTGAATCCAAATTTAAAAGAAGTGTTTTTTTTTTTAAAGTTTGTTTACGAAAAAGGTTTACATGATGAATGTATTACGTTGCTCTAAGGAGTGCATTAAGAAGCACGTTTTCAAGAAATTACTGAAGATGCAAACCTGCTCTGTGGCACTGAGATATAAAGTCTATCTGCATACATTTATATACATATCTGTCTGTCTATCTATCTAGCTATTTATATCTCTGTCTGTCGCTATCTATCTATCTATCTATCTATCTATCTATCTATCTATCTATCTATCTATCTATCTAAACCTTTAGCTGTCTATCTAGCTGTCTAGTTATCTGTCGATATATAGTAGTTTCAAGATTATTGTATCTTGACATGTGTGTGCCTGTGTGTGTGTGTGTGTGTGTGTGTGTGTGTGTGTGTGTGTGTGTGTGTGTGTGTGTGTGTGTGTGTGTGTGTGTGTGTGTGTGCGTGTGTGTGCGTGTATGTGAGTGGTGGGGTAGTGTAATGTACCATAATTTTAGACTTAGTATACCTACACACAAGTTACACATTTGGGAGGATTTCAGTTATTGTTCTTTGAATTTCAGTTGGCATCTTTTTTAAAATCTTCCTTGAACTGGACTGTTCTGTTGTATGAACATTGTCTATGATCACCATTATTGCGTCTGCTGCATCATACTTCTGGATATAAAAAGACCTTAGCACTATGCTTCTTACTTTTCTTTTGCACTGTCCAACAATTTATCTCTCCTCTCCAATTCACTGATGACTATCTACCTGTCAGTCTAATCTCCTATCCAGCAATAAACCTGCTCTTTTCCTCCCATTACCTTCATGCATGATGTTGCTAACATCTGAAAAAAAATTTGGCGGTGGCCTTCTAATTTCTCTTGCTTTCAGTTTCAGCTTCGACACGATTGTTGCATCTAGCTGCTGCCTGACCAAGTCACTCAGTAGCCTTTCTCTCTTAATTGGGATGTTAATTCCTTCCATATTCCATGTAGTAACTTGTATCTCCACCTTCCATTACAAGCTGCTCCGCTGATTCCCCCAGTCTTGTTTGATTCTCTCCTGGAGCAAGGATTCAATGATGCCTAGGTAGGAACCTCCGGACCACTAGTGCTAGAAAACATCCATGGTTTCTACAGACCATCCGCACAGTACCGCTACTTCTAATATTGCCCTACAGTCATCTATACACCGATGTGCCCACTACCATTCCTCCACTTATCCTGCTCCCCTGCATTTCTTCCTACCAATTGGTTCCTACCACATCACACTCTATTTCCTGTTCTTATTCTCTATATCCTACCTCTTCTAACCTTGATGAATCTTAATAAATTCTTCTTGTGTCCCCATTGGAATTAAGAGAGGCAACTCACAGACCATATTCATGGCTCTGCATCTTTATCTGTCTATCATTCCACCACTAAACTCTGCACTATTCCCTCTGTTCTCCAAAACTTCACTGCTTCTACTGTCACTACCTCCACCTACCCTTCTTCACCATCTTATCCCTAAATGTGTGTTCTCAGAACCATACCATATATACTGCTTCTTATTCTTTCCTCCTTACAAACTCTCTTAACTTTGCTTTCCAGTCCAATAGAGGCCATTTGTACATTATTACACTAATTCCTCTTTCACAAAACTAAAACCCACTACATCAGAGAATGAAACAAGGATAAATTTCCCTTCTACATTTACAACTGATTAGAGATAGGGTGATATTCGTAGTCTAGTATTTCACAAGTACACAACGGTTATGAGCAAGAAGCTATGCTGTGCTTATGTGTAAATAAGCTAAGCACAGTGCATTTGTGGTGAGTACATAAAAGCAAAGGTAGTTTGAAGAACATGCCTACTTACATCTTACTTACTTCTTCTTGTAACATTTGTTAATGTCTGTTATGTACTTCACAGATAAAGATTCTAGTTGTCTACTGATGTACTATGTTCTTCATCTGTAAATATGTTGTAAGTAATTACTATGTAAATTGTTAATCGCTATGTAATCCAATGTAACTACTGTCTGTTTATTTTAACTGTGGAGCTTTTCTCCCCGGGCTTCTGCTGAAAATGGCCCTATGTCCAGTCGGACACTCCCGGTCAACAAATATAAATAAATAAATAAATAAAATAATAAATAAATGCATCAAAAGCTTAAAGTATCTAAAGTCAAGGGCTAAGCAGATGCAAAGGACTACTTGAAAACTGTATAAATATATATATATATATATATATATATATATATATATATATATATATATATATATATATATGGGTCTACCTGACAACACCGACGCACTACAACACCGACAACGAAATCACCGACACCACATAACCGAAAGTTCACAAACACGAAACCTCACATGCCTGACACACCACAATCCCGACAATCAACAAACAAAACAAATCCCCGGTCCAAAAAGCACACACACAACACAAGCACACCAAAATCCTTACAAACCCACACTAAACCTTACATACACAACTATCTATAACCTTAACCCAAACCCTAACCCTAAGGTCCGTCACTATCGCACACTCACCTAACCCACGCCCTAACCCTAACTCACTTAACCCACCCCTAACCCTAAAGACTGTCACTATCGCACACTCACCTAACCCACGCCCTAACCCTAACTCACTTAACCGCCTAACCCTAAAGACTGTCACTATCGCACACTCACCTAACCCGCGCCCTAACCCTAACTCACTTAACCTGCCCCTAACCCTAAAGACTGTCACTATCGCACACTCACCTAACCCACGCCCTAACGCTAACTCACTTAACCCGCCTCTAACCCTAAAGACTGTCACTATCGCACACTCACCTAACCCGCGCCCTAACCCTAACTCACTTAACCCGCCCCTAACCCTAAAGACTGTCACTATCGCACACTCACCTAACCCGCGCCCTAACCCTAACTCACTTAACTCGCCCCTAACCCTAAAGACTGTCACTATCGCACACTCACCTAACCCGCGCCCTAACCCCAACTCACTTAACCCACCCCTATCCCCAGAGTCCGTCAATATCGCACACTTACCTTACTCGCACCCTAACCCTAACGTCCATCACTACCACATACTTACACAGCCTTTTCACATGTCGGTGTTCTCAGCGTCGGGGTTTTCATCCGTTGGTCATCTCAGTTTCCGATCTTCTGGTGTCGGTGTTCTCATCGTCGGCGTTGTCAGCTTTCGGCATTGTCAGGTAGACCCATATATATATATATATATATATATATATATATATATATATATATATATATATATATATATATATATATATATATAAATTCAGATAATATGGACAGGCACAACTATGAGCAGTCATGTTTAAAATACCTAAGGCAAGCTATGGACTGTGCAGCATGTATTACTAATAGTTTTAAAAAAAATAAAAGGGTTTAGTATATTTTATATGGGAGCTATCCTCATGTGAACACCATGATAATTTTATTAAAGAATAGAAAGGGGGAGATAGGAAGGTATGAAAAAGGGAAGATACAACAAAGAGGGGAACATTAAGATAGTTGTGCTAGAAGAGGTACGAGAGGAGTGCCTTATTCTTTTCATTTTTTTTTTTTTTATATGAGAGGGTAGTATGGGTGGGAAATACTGTAAAAAAAGTAGATAGCTTTGGTGGAATGTTTTTTTTTTTTTTTTTAATATTCATGCTTTGCATTTAGTAGACTCTAAATTTGGTTCAGCACGAATGTGCAGATATGCAGAATAATGTTACATGCTATGGAAATTTTCTTTTCCTAAGCTGTTCAAAAGTGTGTGTTTATATGACCTTCATGATTCTATATTGACTACAATGTATAACTTTCTCTTATGGTTATGTTGTAAATATGAAAAATGTTGTGTCTTTTATAAATGCAAAATGAAAATAAAAATTATTGAAAAAAAACAAAAAACAAAAGTGTGTGCTTGATAGTTTTCTTCCTGAGTAATTCTAAGCATATAAGGTTATGATTGTAGAATGTATACAGAAGTAATACAGAGTTAAGAATATTTGCTATTTCTCATTAAAGTATGTGCTGGACATTTACCTCACAATGCAGCAACCCCTTCTACCCTTCCCCCTACCTCCAGTCTGACTACATTGTGGTACCTGACTGACTTCAGCCAAGTTATACGTGCAGATACAATTCTAAAAGGAAAGAACTTTCTTATTCATCTAATACACTAATAAATAATTCTTGGCCTAGCTGGAAACATAGTTATTTTGTAGTATTTATGCAGATGTATATCTGTGTTGTCCAGAAATATATATGCAGATTATTATTTTACCAATACATAACTTGCATTTTCATTTGTACAGGCAATTATTGTTGTCACATAAACATTACATACTTCTATGCTGAAGTAGTTATGTATGCAGATAGTCGATGCTTTCTTCAGCTTTGTTCTAATAACAGTACAGATAAGTTTCTGCAGATACACAATTTTCTTCTATCAAATACATTCTAATGCAATGTCTTTAAAGGTTTTACTCATGTTAAATATGCCACCCCCCAAAAAAAAATATTGTATTTACTGTAGATCTCTGGTTTTCTTCACTCTATCTCATTTACCCACTCAGCCAGGTGGTCCTTCAGGCTGGCCATCTGAGTTTGTAATCTCTGTCATGTTCTCCAGGCATTCACCCATCTCCTGTCAGATATTGATTTTTTTCCAGTCAGTGCCTTTAGTGAACACCTCAGTCTTTTCCAGGAACAACTCCTTCAGAAGGTAGAATGTGATTTTGGTATCCTTATCAGACCAGCCTGGAGTACATCCTCCTGCCTTAACAGGCACTAACATGGCTAGAAGCACCAGAATGAAGAAATTATGAGCAGAACTATGATTCATGGTTTTAGAACCATGCCTTCTGGAGTGTGACACTACCTTAACCAAACTCAGATAACCAGCAGGGGCATTTTAGCAGGTACTGTTGCTATTGACAAGTTTGGTTTAATCAAAAACGTGTTGTCATTTAAATTTGTTAAAGGAATGCATTCTAAATTGACTTATATTCTGCATAAAAAATGTAAAACAAATTTCCATTATGTAATAATTATAATTTCCAGTGCTTGTCACCTTGTCTTTGCTATCTTTTTGGAAGTATGAAGCCTGAATGTTAGACTTTTCTTCGTTGTAGCATTAAGGATACATTTTTTGGGGTGGGGGGTGTTGCATAAAGTCATCTGCTTATATGGTTATTTGGTTAATAAGCAGTTTTTATAAACTTTTTAGTGGGTAGTGGGTAGAAATGTCAAGAGGAGAGTAGGTGAGCAGAGATTACACTCTATTGCCATGGTAGCTGTAATGCATTACTCCATTTTGATTTATCTGAATATTTTCACATATCAGCTTAACTGAGTATAGCTGTGCATTCCTGCTGCATGCTAGGGAAGGTGTGGAAGAGCTGCAGACTGTTGCAGACTCTGTAGCCATCCACAAAGCATTTATAGGAGTCTGAGTCCACATTCATGAGCATCCCAGACCACTTTTCTTCCAAAAGTGCCCGTACACATTTGCCTATTACTGTGGTTCATATAGATGAATGTAAAATACCCTAATTTGCATTTAGAATGTATAAATAGACCTTAACTGATGTGAAAATTTTGAATACCACCGTATTAACTTGCCATTATTCGAGTTCAGCAGAAAAAGTCTTAGGAAACCACAGATTTGTTAAAATAAAGAAATAATAAAAATATAACATAATAAGAACTCAGAAATAGGTAACAGTATTGAGTCAAATTAAGGAAATGTTTCTTTTGCTAATATCATGTGCATATTATGATGAGTATTGATTATTATAAACCTACCTTTTAGAAGTGGGAATTTAATATAGCAGCACTGCAAATGATTAATGATCACTGAGGAAAAATCATTACTTTGTTTTCATGCAGTCATTGTACATATACAGTAGAAATGCAGTCACTAAGTTCTGAAATAGTGCAGTGGTAAGGATTTCTGGCTGTCAGTGATGAATAAAAATGTATGTGAATACATGATAATGGTGGAGGGATGAATCTGTTAAAAATTGTTTGCTTACTTTATGTGAATGTACCACAGCTGATGCTATATCATAACTTCACCTGGATAGATTTGTTTAATTTGTATGTTATACCACCAATTAGACTATATACTTTAAGCTGTTAATAACCTCTATTTAGGCTGGATAATGGTCAAAAAGGTCCTTGGCAAACAAATGATGAATAACTAAATAAATGAATGAGTGAATGAACAAATTAATCAGTAGTGAGATAAATATATAAATATATACATGTTAAGTCTGCCATGTCTCCAACATGCACAGGATCATAGCATCATAGGAGTTTAATAGGCTATCGACCTGGAGGTCATTTCAAGCCTAGCTGTTTCATCCCAATATAATACCATAGATACACTAGTCAATACCTAAGATTGCATTTAGTAATGACTGCCCATGTCCAGGTGGGTTGTGGGCACTATCTCTGGCAAGAATTTTCAGTGCCCCATCCACTCGTCCAGGCTCCTTTTGAACGGTGTCATACAGGTGCTCTGTATCATGTTAATTGGTAGCCTATTACAAAGACATAGCAGTCACTGAGAGACATTTCTGTCCTTCCAGCATGTCCTATTTAAGTCGCAGGCCATACTTAGGTCCCTGGAATAGGTAGCTCTAGTCCTGTTTGATGTACGGATGTGCAGCAAGTTCATTAGGTCAGAAAGCCAGGCATAAGTCTTCCCTAAGAAGTCTATATGATACGGAATGTAGTGACAGGGATTTTACTCAGTCTGTGTAAGACATGTGCTGGAGTCCCTTGATCTTCTTTGATAGAAACCTCTGAGGTCTCTCCAATTGCTGCAGGTGCTTTGTACAGTACATGCCAAACAGGGTGTTAATCTCAATTATGGTCCTGATTACTGTTGAGTATAGAGGAGTTATAACCTCCTTGCTCTCAAGGCAATGCCTTTACTAATCAAGTGTGCTATGTAGAAGACCTTCCCTATTACAGTAGACACATGGTGGTCAAAGTTAAGGTCACAGTCAACTTGTGATCACAGATCCCTTACCACTTCATAGGTACTTAATATATTGTTGTTGATTTGATAGTGTGAAGGGACGCTGTTTTTGCTGAAGAATTTCTTTGGATTCAGTTTGAGACCGTGAGTAAGATACCAGTCGTTGGTCTCCGTAAGACCCTCCTGGAGTATACTGACATCATCTGGGGATTCAATAATCGCACCTAGTTTGCAGTCATCCTCAAACTTGGTCAGCCACAACCTCTTAGTTTTGGCCTGAACCTCTCAGAAGTATATATCAAACAGTAGGGGGCCCATCACTGATGCTTGTGGCACCCCGCTGGTGACAGGTCTGCTGGTTGATGTGGAGTCACCCACTTTTATAGTGTGTGTGTGTGGTTTGTGTGGCAGTTGGCAATCTGCCTTACAACAAAGAAGTTTACATAAAGCTTTGCTAAGTATATCAGCAATGCCTGAGTGTGGGATTGTGTCAAAAGCCTTTGCCAAGTTGAGGTATGCTGCATGTACAAAGTTGCCCTTGTCAATGGCCTTGGTCACATTTTTGAAGAAATTCACCAGATTTAACAGGCAGGATCTGCCCTTAATGAACCCAATTTAGGTTGGATGCAGGGTATGGAGGTTGCATATGTCTTTATTTATGAGGTCTATAATGATACATTCCATGGCCTTACAGATGAGGCTGGTCTGGCTTATGGGTCTATAATTCCCTGGGGCTGTTGCTAGACCACCTTTGTGGAGGCGAATAACTCTTGCTATTCTTCATTCTGCAGGAAGAAAGCCTGTGGTTAGGCTATGATTGAAAAGGGTACTTAATGGTGATGCTAGCTCATGTTTTAGCCTTTTAAGAAGACAGCCTAGGATGCCATCTGGTCCCATACAGGCTGTGTTTTTTTGCCTTGGACAAGGCTTTAATGACCTACTCTTCTGATATGTAGGGTTGGTGGAAGTTTGGGGCAAGGTTTGTGATAAGACTGGAGGGAATAAGGGAGTGAAATTTTCACCAAATCTATCCATTAGCAGGTTTGTTATCTCTGTGGGGTCAGTGTGTGTGATACCGTTACTCACTAGTTCTGCAAATGCTTGGATCCTACCTTTTAGGCTATGTACATAGCTGTAAAAGGCCTTATGGTTATCCTTGCTGTGCTTGCTAAGTTTTTCTCAAAGAGGCTTTTAGAGGATTTGATATGTTGTCTTATGTGCCTGTTCAGGAGGAGGAGGTTGCTTTTCCATTGTTGAGGCTTTGCCTTTATTTTCTTGGACAACAGCTTTTTGGATTTGTTGTAAAGTTTGTTGATGCTGGATGTCCACCATGGCAGCTTGTTTTTACTTGGGGCTCTATCTTTGATTCTTTCTGGTACAGTCAAGTCTATATATTTATGCAAGTGATTACACAGGGCATCAGTGTAAGCTTCAGTGTAGTTACCACTTCCAGCTGGGGGTGGGGCTTGGAATGCAATTATACCTTCCACTAGGAGGGTATAGTTTGCCTGATGAAGTTTTTTAGTCTGACTTCGCCCTTTGTGAGTTCTGGTGTTAGTGCCAGCTCAAAGGTGACTGATTTGTGGTCATATTTAGCTAATGAGTGTTTGACAGTTGCGGCAGTGCATCTGTTCGACATGTTAGTGAGGACCAGATCTAGTATGTTTGCTCCTCTTGTTGGGCTATGAACAATTTGTTCCAGGGCATTTGAGTTAACAAAGTCAAGGAACTTTTGCACTAATGAATTAGGGCTAGAGTAGGTTTCCCAGTTGATGGTGGGATAATTGAAATCCCCCACAACCAGAGTGTTTGGAAATATTTGGATTGGCTCCAGTTTGGTCAAGTAGGCTTTATGCACATCATGACCAACAGAGAGGGATCTATAACTCGCTATGACTTGAATGGGGATCTTACTCGCAGTAACCTGAACTTGGAGTAACTCCATGGAGTTGCCCAGTCTAACTAGACTGTAGGTGAATGTATCTCTAATTTAGATAGAAACACCACCTCCTTTGGTTCTCACATATTTGTTTTGCAGTCTGAAGGTGTGGAAGGCATTGTAGCCTTGCAAGGCCTGGGTACTCTCTAAGGCCTTGAACCAGGTATTTGTGACTGCACAGACATCTACATCTTCCAGTGATAGAAGTGCTTCCAGGGTGTGCAATTTTTGGTTTAAGCTTCTAGCATTTAGCAGCATGATCCTTATTTTGTTATGATTGGCAAATTTCACTTTGGTAAGTTTGTTTTTGAGACCTTTCCTAAAAAAACACTATGGGGGAAGCAAGAACCTTTGCCAGCAGCTGAAAGCCTAGTGGTGCCAGGTGCAAACCATCCCTGTTAAAGCAGCAAGGTTTGTCAACCACAACTTCCCAGGCTGATAGAAACTGTATCCCCTTTGAATGACACCAAAAACTAAGCCAATTATTGAAATCAATCATTTTTGTTTATAATGTGGCATCACTCTAGGTGAGGGTAGTATGCTGCTCAAGGCTAGGGACATACCTGCCTGGGATGCATGCTCAGAGAGCACGATCATGTCTCTCTTCATATAGTCCAATAAGGTATGTCTCAGGTTGTTTACTCTAACATGAACTATGCCAGAGTCATAACTGTACTTGTTGCTGAGAGACCTCAGAGCATGCATGATCTGACAAATCTTGACACCAAACAGGTAGCTGACATGACTTTCTCTTTCTCCATCCAGGTGAGTGGGATATCTATGTGTTTCACTATGGAGTCTCCAATGACAAGAACATTTCATTTTTGAGTGTTACGCCTTACGGGCTTGGTAGATGAGACACTGGTGTTATGATGTGTCATGCATTCTTTGGGAACTGTGTTAGTTGTAACAGTCTTGTGTTTTGTTGATCTCTGTTGTTTCAGTAAGTTTTTTGAGAGAACCTCTGTGTATGTTGATTTTTGTGTCTGATGTGTACTATGTGTATGAGTAGTAGATCCATTAGTTATATTATATCTGATGAAGTTATTGATGAAAACATACTGGTTGTACTCAGCGTTAGTGATTACTTGTCCTTGGTGCTTATTTAATAAAAGTTGAATTGGGGTTACGGCTATCTGAGTGCTTTCTGCTTGTTTTGGAGTTTTTATTTGGCACTGTATTCCTCCTTTTGACTTTTGGAGGTGTATGAGTAGTGGTACTATGTACATGAGTAGTGGTGGATGGGCTGACAACCTCTCTAGTGTTACTGTTTGAAGTGCTAGAGACCAGGGATTCAAGATTCTTGGTGCGGATACATCTCTCACACTCTGTATAAGAGTGAGTTATTAGTAGAGGGTTGTCAGTGTACATAAATACAAAAGAGATGTGTGCATTATTCATGAAGAGAATCACATGTACAACTATACAGGGCTTGCATAAGGCATGGGGAAGTGTGCTGTGTGTATATAACTATGCAGTTTGTGTTACCTAACTTTTTAGAGGATGGCAGTTAAACATAATCATTGTTGTGCAGTTTGAATGATGATTACATCCATAATTTGTTTGTGTATGACTATGGCCCTTTTTCCTTTAATCTGCAGTAAGGATGCAAAAAAGGGATCAAGGCAGAGAAAGGATAACTTCATTCATAAGGAAAATCGTGTGCTATGGCAGCCCTTATATGGGAAGCATATTTTTGGTAAAGGAGGGCCCAAATAAGCTGAAGTTTGGAATCAAGTTAGTTATCCTCAACATTAATCCAGTGGGTGGCATCCAATTAACACCAGATGAACACCTTCTCTTTATCCATGGGGATGAGTATGACACAGACGATGATAACATTGGAATAACCAAAGGTAGTGTGGACACTGGCTGTTACCAACATCTGCATCTTCATCTGCTCTTCTTCCTTTACCCTCGCCTTTTAGGCTGGGTGTTGCGCACTAAACTGGTGTCGCAACTATTGGGAACTTGGCTGGTGTTTACTGTTTAGCGACGCTTTCCAGCTAGACTTATTTACAGCTCTCTACCGGCTTATCTGCGGTAACAAGTCTCAAGATACAGTTGAGTTCTCCGGTCTAGTCACTGTTGTGTCATACCCAAGTACTCCATATTAGCTCAGCAGAGATATCTACTTAGACAGCCTTAATTTCTTAAGTAGTGATTTAAACTCTCTCTTATTAACTTAGCTGAGATATCAACATCAGGGACCTTGCCTAGATATTGGGAAATAAAGACTGCTTTGATCCCTAGTTCCATATGCTGCACGGCGGCTCTGCCGTAATTTTGTGGGGTTTGATTTTAACACTTTAATTAACCCAGTGCCTTACTAACGGCTGTGTTTGTAGCTGTTGTGCAGGCTTTATTTACTCAAATTAACTCCATGATAGATGCACAGTATTATATGATAAATGTAAGGCGAGCAGATAGTCTCACAGTAATATCTCATTCAATGCAGCCTCTTTTGCTGGCTATGAAACTCTCATGTGCGCTTGACTGTTTGGGGCTTTCCTTTTAACTTGAACTCATGCTTGTCGCACTATATGCAAACCTTGCGTTGCCATAAGAGTATGAACTAATGTATTTATGTTCACTTACTGCTGTTTGCATTACTATTGTATGTAATAACTACATGACTGCCTGACATTGTCTACCTACTGTTTTGTTAAACTTATTTCACTGCACCTTCCATTTAATTTGTTTCAAATAACTTCTAAATGCCTGACACTTGCCTGTTATATACCTGTTGCCTTACTGCTGCTTAAATATCTCTTCCTTCCTCTGTTTTGTTTTACAGCTTGGGCCCCTGCCCACCCTGCACTAACCTGCTGAAACATACCCTCCTGAACTCTCTGACCAAGAACCGACTCCAAAGAATTATTAACCTGCAACTATAACACCTTCTGTTCCTTGAGTCCTTCTACTACAAGCTTCCAAGAAAGTATGTGTACTGTTGTAATGCTGCACTATTAATAAGTTGCTACTACCAGGTCGCAGTACGCTTCCCTGCCAGACTAGCCAGCAGCCACTACCCCCTCTACCATACTGCTTACACTCCTAGTTTTCTCCATACCCTTTACCCCTTCTCTGCTGTTTCAGTCCTTCCTGAACCTCTTTAGCTCCCTCCCTGATTCTCCCCTTGGAGTCTCAACTTCTCCAGTCTGTCTACCACTTGGTGGTCCTCCTCTACATCTTACTGTTCCCTCTACCTTTCCCCCTCCTTCCTTATCTCCCCTGATTTTAGCCCTCTACCTCCAGTCCTCTGCTCTCTCCCTCTCTACTTTCCGGAACTCTCTGCCTTCCTTTCCTTTACTCAGCCTTTCTCTACTCCCTTTCTGAAGTCTCTCCCTCCCCCCTCTGGCTTTCTCCTTTGCATTCTACCCTCTAACTCCTCTTCTCTGCTCCTCTCACAGCCCTTCCTCCTCTCCTCCACCTACCTTCCCTATCCTCACATCTCGGATAAACTAGTTAAACTTACCCTCTGTATGCTCACTCTTTTCTGATTGTCTTCCACACTTTTCTCCTCCTCTGGTGTTTCCCGCTCCATTCGCCCTGCGGGCTCACTCCGCTCCCCTCCCTACCCCCTATTCCCACCCACCCCCAGGGGTCCTATCCTTATACTTCTCTAGTCCCGCCCCTTACCCTGTCATCCTATCCTCATCGTTCCCGCCAAACTACTCCCCTCCCCTCCACACACCCCACAACCTCCTCCCACTTACCTCTTTTACATACTAGCCATCCTATCCTATTCCTACCAGCTCTCTTCTACCTCTATTACCACTCCTTCTATATCTCTCCAATCAATTCTCCCCTCCCTCTACCTTATATTTCCTCGATAGCCTTAACTCCTCTTTCACCTTAATATTATCTTTCTTTGTATTATACACATATACTTCCTCCTGACTACCCCTAATCCTTTACCTCTTCCCTTTAACCACCTCTAACTTACTTATTCATAAATATGAGTCTCAACTTATCCACACTGCTATTACTCTCAATTCTACTCTCAACTGCCCTTTGCTCTACCTACCTCCTTACCTTCATTGAGTACCCACTCCTTTTTCAACCAAAACACTCACAAACACATACATCTTCCTCTTACACTTCTCACACTTCATTCTCTAATGCCAAATCCACCCCTAGTTACCACCTACCCAAATACCATAGGTACTCTCACCTCACCTACACCCTACCCTCAGATAGAAAAATAAGAACTCTAACCCTTCTCAGATTCAAATTCACATCTAAGCCTGATGATCCAACCTTAAAAGATGGTGACATTCACCCAAACCCTGGCCCCGCATATCCTTCTTTACAAGCATCTAAACCTTTCACCAAAAATACCCTCCTCATAGGACATCTTAACATACGAAGTGTAAACAACAAAGTACCCTACCTACACACCCTCCTAGATACTCACTGCTTTGACATTCTCTGTCTCTCTGAAACCTGGCTAAAGCCAGCCACTAAAGATACTGAGATTATACCACAAGGCTATAATATACTTAGGCTTGACCGTACTACAGCAAAGGGTGGCGGAGTAGCAATACTGTTTAAGAATCATCTTAATATCTCTACCCTTTCAGCTTGTCCAACCCAAAATAGTAAAATAGAAGCCATCATCACTAAACTTCAACTTAATGCTAAGAAAGCCCTTTACATCATCTGCATATACATACCTCCTGGAAACAATATACCAATTGTAGAAGACTTTCTCAATTGGGTTTCCATCAACTACCCCAAGAAACTATAATTCTTGGCGACTTAAATATCGACTGGAATACTATTAATACTGACAATCCCACCTCTCATATTAACCTAAATGGTTTTACTCAAACCATTAACTCAACAACGAGGCTTAATAGGTCAAGTATGAAGCAGACTATTTTAGACTGGATTCTCATAAACAAAGTTAACATCACATATAAAGTTGGGACTATGCCTGATGACCTCAGTGATCATTGCTTAACTTACATTACAAGAGAGAAGACTGATTATCTCCACCTCCCTAATATAAGACAAATACGTTCTACTAAACACTTTAAAATCGACTTATTTCAAAACGAACTCAGAACTTGTAACTGGAACCCCTTAAAGACTCTTCCACTTAATGAAGCAGTATTATTTTTTAATTCTACTTTCCTTTCTATTTTGGACAAACATGCTCCTGAGCGTACTATTAGAATAAAATCTAATACAGCCCCTTGGCTCTCAAATGAAACTAAAAAACTAATCCTCTCTAAAAATAAGGTCTGGAACAAATGGAGATCCCATAGAATCAGCTCTGATTTTCTTCACTTTCGCCAACTTAGAAATCTTACCAAAAAAGCAATACTCACCGACAAAAGAAAGTTCTACTGCAACCTACAAGAAACCAACTTAAATAAACCCAAACAATTTTGGTCCTCAATCAATAGACTCCTTTCACCAGGAACAGCCAAAACTCCCTCTCCACTAAATGCTGACCCAGACACCCCTCTCCAAACTGCAAATGCTTTTAACTCATTCTTTACTGAAACTATTCAATCTCTCGCTAGACAATTAAACACTAATAACTTCTATCCTCCTAATAATGAAGTAAACTCTTCCTACTACTTCTCTCTACAACCCATCCCTACCTCTTTCATCTATAAACTTATTCTCAAACTGAAACCTTGTACCCCCTCTGCCGACAAGCTCCCTTCCCTTTTTCTGCAAAAGGCAGCCAAAGAAATTGCTTACCCAATTTCTATACTCATAAATAGGACCATCCAAGAGAGAACCATCCCTCATATCTGGAAAATCTCTCATATAATCCCTCTACACAAAGGCGGTAACTCTATTGACTATTCTAACTTCAGACCTATTGCTCTTCTTTCTCCTTTAACAAAAATGATGGAGAAATGTATTCATCAGCAACTTGTACAGTACCTCTCGCTTCACAATATTATAGCTAACTGTCAACATGGCTTTAGACCTCACCATAGCACCACCACTGCCCTCCTTTCCTTTGTAGATACCATTAACAGCAATCGCAACAATAATCTATTCTCTTCTGCCTTATTCATTGACCTTTCTAAAGCTTTTGACATGGTCAACCACTCTTCTTTAATTAGCATTCTTGAATCCCTCTCATTTGATAACCTTGCCATCAAATGGTTTACGTCATACCTCAGTAACAGACAACAAGCCGTTCGTTGGGAAAACCACATCTCATCCTTACTGCCCATTACTATTGGAGTCCCTCAGGGCTCCATTCTTGGTCCTCTCCCCTTCTCCCTCTATATTAATGATCTCCACTCTGTAATTCCTCAAGCTACCTGCATTCAATACGCAGATGACTCCACTATCATTTGCTCAGCATCCTCCTCTTCAGATCTAATCTCACTAACTCAAACTATGTTCAACACAGTAGAAACATGGTTCACTAGACAATACCTACTTCTCAATGCTAAAAAAACCAAACTTCTCCTCTTCACCCCCACCACTGCACTCTCCACTATACTTCACCATCTCCTCAATCAACAACACTGTCATCTCTCCTGACCCCACAACTAAACTACTAGGAATAACCATTGATAACAATCTCTCTTTTGACCAACACATCAACAACACCATCAAATCAGTTAACAGAAAAATAGGATCATTATACCGTATTAAACCATTTCTCACCCCATCTACTAGAGCTACAATTGCTCACTCCCATCTCATATCTACTCTCTTTACGCCTCCCTATCTTCACCAACCTCAAGAAAACTAACCTAAACAAACTAGCAACTTGCTACAATAACATTGCCCGCTTCGCCACTGGTAACCCTTTTAGAACCCATCACTGCCACAACTTGAAACACTTAGGCTGGCTGGAACTACAAAACTATCTTATTATCTCACAACTTACTATTGCCCACAAATTACTGTACCAACCTACCAACACCCCTATACTTTCACAACTTTTACTCCCTTATAACAATCTTACCTCTCTTTGTTCCTCTTGTAAACTTATGACCAAACCCATAAAGGCCCACAACGTAGCTGGTGACTCTCTTTTCACCAATACTGTAGGAAGAGCATGGAATTTGCTGCCCAAGGAGTTAACTCTAATCTCATCCTTACCTCTTTTCAGACAACATATCAAACTGTACTTCCAAAACCACTGGCTTTGTTCTTGTAGTACTGCAGGCTAACTTCCATCTCTCCACCCTCTCTTTTCCTTTTACCCTTCTTTTGCTTATTAATTAGCAACTACCCTGTTTCTTTTCCCTTGCTGTCCCACTATGCTCTGACCTACTTCTCCCATCTCTCCCACCTCCTCCTGACTGTCTTCCTTCTTTTCCTCTCTCTCTTCCTAACCCCTGCCTCTTCCCTTTTATTCATCTTACATTCTCCTTCTACTACTCTACCCTTCTGAGCTTCAACTGTTATCCATATGGCAAATGCCTTATTGCATAACCTTTATGTACTAGGTAAAATGCTTTGAAACTGACCAAACATTATGTATGATATTAAACTGTTTGAGTTCCTTAATGTATGTTATTTTATTAACAAAACTGATTTATATTTCTATTTTTATTGTATGTCTTTATTAACAATATGTCTGTCTGTCATTATTATGTATGTGTGGAGCTTTTCTCCCCGGGCCTCTACTGAAAATGGACATATATCCAGCTAGACTAGCCCGGTCAACAAATGTAAAATAAAATAAAATAAATAAAAAATGAAGGATGGTTTAAACACAGTGCCATCTATTCATACAGAGAACTGAATGTTGACAATGAATGATTACATTAAAGAAATTACAATTACTATTACTAAGTAAAGGATCTACATCAGCACAGAAGAGTAATGAAGGCAGCGTACATGCTAAGTGTCCCCACACTCCCTTAATATGCATACAGTAATTATCAGTAATGTTTTAAAATATGATTTACAGGGTCAGCATCAGAAACAAATGGTTCGAGATACCAATGAATTTAGAGGGCATTAACAGCTACATGGCTGTTAGTGGTGATTATGATGATGAAAGCACAGTTATGGGGCAGCCTGAGGAAACTAGCATGCAATCCTCAAGTTTAATTGCAGGACTCACACCCCATAACATGTCATTAACTCAGCAGGTAGTGACAGTGTACCACAAAGTTAAGCACATGCTGACATTACACTCATGCTTATACAGGAGGAACACCCACGCACATCTACACCAGTATCTCCAAACCCAGATTAACACTTTCATGATAGCAGGCATTCGTAGGAGACAGTTTCCACAGTGATACCTTTACAAAGGGGAGGCAGGCACAGACATGTTACAGCTACCCCAGGTAACAAGAAAGGCATTGGCTGTTCAGTAGCAAATGTGGTATGACATTGTTAGGGCTCAGAGCACTGCCACATTGAATCAGTTGGAAACTGACAGAGCCCTCCAGAGTATGCGTGAGAATTTTCAGCACTACCTCAAAATGGCAGAATGCAAGGGCAATGCCATGATCATACGAATGTGTAGTACTTTGTCCCAACAAGTATCTGTAACTACCTCTGCCATGATCATACTAATATGCAGTACTTTGTCCCAACAAGTATCTGCAACTGCCTCCATTCATTCACTAATTAGGACTTACCAGACTCAAGTAGGAGTCAAGAGGACATGGAGCAGATAACATTAGATTCCAAGTGCTTCTCGGGGAAAGTAATGTAACTAATCGGGGAGGAGAATCACAGCAGATTTCATACAAACCACGTCAGAGTTCATCTGCACCTATCGGAACCTGTAATTCTAGGCCCCAGTTACGTTTGTGAAGCACTGCCAGATCAGTGTTGGCAGGATCACCAGTATCACTTAGGTCATGACCTCAAACCAACTTCCTATCAAATCTCATAACAGCCCTTTTTCAAAATCACTTCCACTGTCATCTATCATATCCTTATGAGATGTGTATGACTCATTTGAATTTGAACTTCTGTGAATAACCTTTGAGAATTATGTTACTTACAATTTCAACTTTATAAAGACTTGAATTTTTTAACTAGAAGAAGGACATAACAAAAAAAGGTGGTGGGTTGGGACACTTTGCAACTGTATGCATTACATCTTAGTAATAGTACTGTTTTGAACCTCAGGGAGCAATGGAATGAAATTTGTATGACATAACATGGCATTGCTGGCAACTAGCTCAGCAGAGGAAGAAATCCCTCTATAGCTTAAACAAACAAATTAGAGATCTTGTCCCATTCTCCAAAGCAAATTACAAGTAAAAATTGCCTCCCTAGCTAAGGATAATTACAAGGCATTCTTTAACTATGTTCAAGATCTTAGAACTTACTGAGATAAAGATGCAGGATGCTACTGTGTGAACCACACTTTATTAAACAAAGTTAAGTGTTTTCATCCGAATGGCAGGACTTCTTCAGAACTGATTTAAAATACACAAATTTCCTTCTTAAATAACTTAGCAACACATGACCGATTAACTAATTAGGTACCATAAAACCTCTATAAAATGAAAACATTGAATTAATGAAATAAAGAGGTAAAAAATACACAAAAAAATATAAAACAAAAACTTGACAACAGTAAAAATGTACACCAATCATTCATGTCATAAAACTTTACAGCATTAATGGACTAAAAATGTTTGTTTAAAACCAAATGCAAGTTAAATACAATCCAAATAAATAATTAAATACAAACACTGGTTTAAGCATGAGAAACTGAACTGCATAAAACAAACTGCTTTAAGTTTTAAAACACTAGATATAGATACTAAATCATTAAGTCCTGGTTCTACATAGGAATTAGTTCTAAGCTGCCATTTCAATTCCACCAACTCAAGAATAGTGTTCATAGGACCCCATGAGACCCAAGATCAACCTGGTTGATGGCATATAACTTGAAGTTGTGGTTGCTTTTGCCACTGAGATGTCTATATAATGCGTTATGCTCATCTTTTTTATTAATATCATACAAATGCTGATAAATTCTAGATCTGAAGGGTTTTATAGTTTTTCCAATGTAAAAACTGGGGCATTGCTGACACTGTGCTATGTAGACCACTCCCATTCTATGCAAGACAATTTATGTTTAAGTTTGATCTTCTTGTAGCCAGTAATATTAAATATGGAGCCCTCCATAATAACTTTACATTGGCCACATAGCCCACACTTGGTCATAGCTCCAAAAGGACTCAGGAAGAGCCTTAAAGGAGGTCTCCTTCTTATATACTACCTTGGGAACCTCACCTACCACTTCCATCAAATCCTGATTGGTGGGGAAAATGGTCCAAGTTTTAAAAATGCTAGCCTTAATGTCACAAAAAATCAGCACTATACATCAAGGTCATAGCCTTAGTGAATTTCTTGATACCAATACCAAAGTCTTCTCTCAATTCCCAATGGCCACCCATTCCAAGAATTGGGGCAAAGTCCCCTTTGACTCTTTTGGATGCTACCTCATTTTGGATCTCATTAATTAAGAATGAAGGATAACTTCATACCTCAAACACTGTTTTTAGCACGTCACTTTCAGTTTTAAACCCATCTAGAGATACCATTCTCAATAAATGTACAAACTGACCCTTAACTAAAGATTTTTTCTGATGACTGGGGTGCCAACTGCTATAATGTAATAAAAATTTAGAATATGTTGGTTTCCTATACAAACTAGAGTCAAAACATAGTTGTGTTCTGTTCTTAATAATATGTCTAAGTAATTAATTTCACCACAGGACCAGTTCATAGTAAATTTTAAGAATTCAATTCTAGAGTGAAGAATTACAAAAAATTATTTAAGTTTGTCTAATGTATCTGTCTAAATCTCCCATACAGGGATCAACATTGCCTGCATTGTGAGGGAAAAATCATTTTTTTTTTCATAATAATGTTGGCCAAAGTTGGGGAACAGGATACCCCCATGGCCACTTCAGAAGTCTATCAAAACAACTGCCCTTCAAGCACTATAAAATTATTTTCCAAGACCAAATTCATCAGGGTAGTTAACGTTTTTTACCTTCACATGGTCAACATCACATTTTGCTCATAGATACTCATAAAGCCATTCGAGACCAGTCTCATGTGGGATAACTGAAAAAAAGATTGTTCAGATCTTTAGTGACAAGTATCAAGTCATCATTGTAAAGTTCACTAGATACCTGAGTTAAAAAATCCCATGAATCTTTATATAATTGCTGTATCGCCCTCACCACCTCCTTCAACTCGAAGCAGTATAACGTACAATACAAAAGGTCATAGAACATTTTGCTTCTACAATTGGTCGTAAAGGAGGGTCCATCAGATTTTTATGGATTTTAGGGATACCAAAGATTGTAGGAATTGTCGGTTCAGGAACCACCAAAAATTCATATTCACTCTTACTCAAACACTCATCCAGCAGCAATTCTTCTAAACATGAATCTATTCTCCTGTACACTATATTTTTTCTCATTCAGGGACACTTTCTCACATGAATCACCATATAACAAATGTTGGAAGTGCGATGGGGAAGAAAGAGGTCATTGGGAACATACTTTCTGGGAGTGCAGTGAGTTGGCGAACTTTAATGATTCCCTGCTGGATGCACTGTTGGAGATGATGAGTGGGCAGATTGGTGTGACGAAGGAGATTATTTTTCTGAACTATGATACACAATCTGAATTGTCTAGACATGGTAAAGCCTTGCTTTTTATGGTGGCTGCCAAAAAAGCAATTACTAGAAAATGGAAATCAAAATCTAACCAACTACCTAGTGAATATAATGACAGAGATAAAAAAAACTGAAATTGAGATATTTTGAAAATGGTCAGAGTAAACTACACAGGAAAAAAAAACAGGAATTGTGGGAACAATGAATACAGGGGAGAACAGAGGTTTAAACAAAGGCAGGACTTAAATGAGCTATGCAATTTTTGAGTAAAAATGATTGGATAGATTATAAGTGATGTATAATGTTTGCAACTGGGAGTGTGTCAGTATGGTTTGTGATGTAAAATGCTTGCAACTAGGATTGTGTCAGTGTGGTTTGTTTTCATTTATATAAATGTATAATTGTTTATGTTCTATGTGATGGTTTAATAAAAATGTTTCTAATTTAAAAAAGGGGGCAGGAATTGGATAATTTATGTAATGTTGATTAGGTTATATGATATATAACAATATATGTGAAGTATAATATTTGTTAATTTTAGCTTGTTAATGCAGTTTGATTACTTTTATATAAATGTAAATGTGCCTATGTCACAACTGATAATTCAGTAAAGTTTTTTAAATTTTTTTATTAATATAATCATTCACATTCATCACTACCAACCAGGACCTTTATCGGGTTTCATTAATCTGATTTGTCTGTTTTTGATCACACTAATCAAAAGTTCTCATTCATCAGCACTCAATTTTTAAATGGAAAATGTTTATTTTGGAATTAATAATCTCTCTGATGTCATAATCACAATATTTTTCAAAAATGGAAATAATGGGGTGCAAAGGGGGTGGTTTAACACACTAAGCTTTCTACATAGGTTCATATATGTGATAGCAAGTGACCATGACTTATTAAATATAGTCTCAAATTGAATTTGTAGGTGAATAATCTGAGGTCAACAAGAACATCCTCAGGTTTTGCTTTTCTCACTGGGACAAACATAAGCCCTTTTTTGAACAAGTTAGCCCACATTTTATCTACATCAATATCACTGTAATTATAGACCTTAAAATCTTTTCTGATGTTTGAAATAATCATACATTGATCAGGTTGTTTTATGTAGTTCACTTTGTCATGCTTAAATCAGTGTTTGTAGTTATTTATTTATTTAGTTATCTAGTTATTTATTTGGATTGTATTTAACTTGCATTGGGTTTTAAACAAATATTTTAATACATTAATGCTGTAATGTTTTTATGACATGAATTCAATGTTTTCATTTTATAGAGGATTATGGTACCTACAAATCCAAAAACAAATGAAAGTCCAAACTGTCCGTAATCTTTTATTATAAAACGTAAGTGCTTTCAGGTTAAACAATTCTTCATCAGACAAACTTCACATAATGATAACAGTCTTTAAATATTAAAACATTTCTAAAAGCAAACGATTACTTTCTATACTTGACCCACCTTTTCTTTAAGGTTGGTTTTAAAGATACAGAGCTATTTTACCCAGGTGGGTTATCAGCAGTCAACTGTATGATCCATCTTAACTCTGCATACTCTGTATCATTGACAACCCCCCCCCCTTTTTTTTCATCTGTGCAACATGTAGAACCATAAAAACAAAAGTATGATCTGGAAAGCTAGAAACATGCTGGTGCAATGCATTATGTTTATCCTTCTATCTAATAGATGACAAAAGATGCAATATTCTTGTTTTTAACTTACAATTAGTTTTTACAACATAAAAACTCGGACATGACTTGCAGCATGCCAAGTAAACCATATTCTCTGTATGGCAATCTGCATAAAACTCAAATGTGTATTTTTTATTTGTAACTGGATGTATAAAATCATTTAAACCATTTACATTTAAACATGCTTTGCAATGCCTACATGGAAAAGTCCCTGTTCTCATGTGTGCAGATGAAACACTGTTAGCCTTCTTATTTTTTAAACCAGGTTCTATGTATAAGATGTCTTTTATGTTACTATTTCACTTGAAGGTAAATCTGGGTTTCTCTTCTAAAATATGCTTCAAGTGATTGTCACTTCTTAGTATCTTCCAGTTTTGCTTAATAATATTACATATTCCATACACTTATTACTATAATGTAGCATTACCTTGGGTTTTTTATCATCATTGTTATTAGAAAACCATGGTCTAGCCCTAGCTTCCCTGTTAGATATTACACTGTTCTTAGTTTTTTCTAAATTTTCCTTTGAGTAGCCCTTTTCCTTAAGATGTTCATTTAACACATCATTTTCTTTGTGAAACTCATTATTATCTGTGCACAGCCGAGAAACTCTGTATCCTTGCCCTTGCATAATATTATGAAAAATATGTCTAGGATGCATACTACGTGCATTCAAATAATGATTTCTCCAGCACTGTTTGCTATGCAAGGTGGTGTTTATCTTACCAGTTACACTTTTATTCAATGTGACATCTAAAAAGGCAATGGTCTCATTGCTGTGCTCTACTGAACACCTAAGAAAATCTGTAGTTTTCTCCAGGTAATCAACAAAGTTTAACAGTTCAATACTGTCCTGTGCCCAGAACGAAAACATATCATCAACAAATCTGGCATAAAAACATATTGAAATCTTCCATAGATGTTCACATTTAAAAATATTTTTATCTTCCCAAAAGGCTAACACTAAATTAGCATATGAGTTGGCACAGGGTGTGCCCATGGCAACACCCTGTACCTGCCTATAGTGTGTTCCATTACAAAGAAAGATGTTATTTTCTAACACCAATGCTAGTGCTTCCAGGGTTAAAATGTTGGCATTCTTATCATATATAATAACTGCATGCAGTACATTTTTCACTGCCTTTAACACAAATCCATTTGTGATGACCATGAACAGACTGTTGACGTCCATGGTTACCATCAACACATTATTCAAATCTAAAGTTTGGCAAGCATCATACAATTTTGATAAGAATTGTGCAGTGTCTTTCAAAATCCTAGGAAAATAAGCAAGCAATTTTTTCAGTTTTGCTACTACCCACATAGATAAATGTTCAGTAACCCATTCCTTCCCTGAAACTATTGGTCTCATTGGTGGGGACAGGGTATTTTTATGCATTTTTGGTAGTGCTTTAAAAATAGGAATTACTGGATGTTCGATACTTAAAAATACATACAAGTCATCATCTAACACTCCATTTATTCTTAAATCCCTTAGCTTCTTACCAACATTACTTATATATTGCTTAACCATCAAAAATGAAATATTTATATAAGTAGTGAAATCACTGGTTAGGGCATCCAAAGATTGTATGTATGCTATAGTATCCATAACTGCAATGGCCCCACCCTTATCAGCTGGTTTGATAACCAGTCTATCATCATTCATTAAATCTAGCAGTGCTTGCCTTTCCAAATAAGTTAAATTATTAAACCTGCATGTTGCATTGTCAAAATAAAGTCTTATTTCATCCTCACAAGTTTTTAAGAAAGTATATACTATGGGGTGTATAGCTGGTACAAAAGTACCTGCATGTTTCATAGCATTAGTATAATGTCTGTTTCCCCTAAGCATGTTATTTAGAATTACATTCCGCCCAAACATGTGCAAATCCAGTATAACTTCACTTAATACAGATGCCCTACTGGGTACAAACGATAATCCTTTACCTAAAACATTAATTTGTTCCTTAGTCAGTTGAACACTAGATATATTAAATACATTACAGTTATTAAAATCAGTCAGTTCATGATTCTCTGCCATTTCACATCCCTTTGTACAGAGCGACCTCGCCTGTTTTCTGTTTTCTTCCTTACTGGTACTGTACCCAGTAGGGCATCAGTGCTAGATTTAATGAATGATAATAGACTGGTTATCAAACCAGCTGATAAGGGTGGGCCTGTTGCAATTATGGATATTATAGCATACATACAATCTTTGGATGCCCTAACCAGTGATATCAATACTTATAGAAATATTTCACCTTTGATGGTTAAGCAATATATAAGTAATGTTGGTAAGAAGCTAAGGACTTTAAGAATACATGGAGTGTAGATGATGACTGGTATGCATACCTCTCAACCGTACTGAATTCCTCAATTTTTACCAGTTTTGAGGGCAAAATATTGGGGTGCCATGAATTCCCGAGTGGCCCCCTTAATTTCCTAATTTCCCGGACTTTATTTTAAACAATCTACCACTTTAAATTTTTTGAAAACCTTTACCACTTTAAATGTATAGCTGATGTCACCACCCATCATCAGCCTACAGAGGTGTGCATGATGACATCAGCTACTGCCTGTTGGACTGGAGGGAACAGGGAATATGAACAGCAATGGAGGTGAAAATGTGTGTATAACTTTTGCAGAGTCCACTGGCGCCCACATCCAGCCTCCAGGTAAGAACATTTATTGTTCTTCAGCTTCTCTCTATCATTTTAAAAGCTGGCTGGGCATTACCAGCTACTGTTGGGCTACTCGGTTTGCAGTTTGGTTGTTTAATGTATCTCCTGAGCTGGCCGTTCTTTAAGTTATGAGCTGTGTGAGTTTTTTAATTGCTTGATTTATCTGCTATTGCCATGAACTGTTTAATTAATATTCTGCTGAGTTACAGCTGCTGCGAGATTCTCCTGAGCTAGCCGTTCTTCAAGTTATGAGTTGTGTGTCTTTTAAATGCTCAATTTATCTGCAGACTGCTATTGCTGTGAGCTTGTTTAAGCTACCTGCTGAGTTAGAGCTGGGTGTTATTCCTTTATTTTGAGCTGTGTATTTTTTAAATGCTTGATTTATCTGCTGCTGCTATGAGCTTGTTTAAACTATCTGCTGAGTTAGAGCTGGCCATTATTTCTTTATTCTGAGCTATCAGCTGGCTGGCCATTATTTCTTTATTTTGAGCTATTCCTTTATTTTGAGCTAAGTATTTTTTACATGCTCGATTTATCTGCTACTGCCATAAGCATGAGCTTGTTTAAGCTATCTGCTGAGCTAGAGCTGGCCGTTATTTCTTTATTCTGAGCTATCAGGTGGCTGTTATTCCTTTATTTTAAGCTGTGTATTTTTTAAATGCTCGATTTATCTGCTACTGCCATGAGTTTGTTTAAACTATTTGCTGAGTTAGAGCTGGCCATTATTTCTTTATTCTGAGCTATCAGGTTGATGTTATTCCTTTATTTTGAGCTGTGCATTTTTTAAATGGCCCAGAGATGTTTTAATGTGGTTTTACTACTAGATGGCAAGCTGCACCTACTTTTAACACTTACCCTTGGTATAGCACCTTTTTAACTTACTAGTGTAGATTTCACTATCTCTACTTTCCTCCCTACTCCCTTACGAATATATCTGCTTCCTCTACTATAAGTTCTTGGGGTTTACCCTACTCTCTTTGTGCATACTCTACCCCCAAGCTTGTTACCTGCTATACTGATTGTTCCCATCCTGATACATCCCTTTGGCTCTTTCCGCTCTGATCGCCTTGCAGGCTCACTCTGCTTCCCTACCCTACCCCCAATTTTCACCCAACCCCAGTACTCCTACGTTTATCATTACCTTGCCACACCCCCTCATCTAGAACCACTCCCAATCATTAGCAACAATCAGTTCCTTCCCATCAGTCTTACAGCCCAACCCACTACTACTACAACCCTCACTAACCTCTCAAACTACACTAATTGGTGACTCCCCACCCTAATCTCTAATAAGCACTACTTAACCCCAAAATGCCTTCACAAACTTCTTTCATACCCCCAAAACAAAACCTTTTTACTGCCTAATACCCCCACTCATACTTCTCTATCTTATCACAGCCTATGAATACCAATACCTCCCTGGCTCTCACTACCCTAGATCCAAAGCCACCACTATCAACCTGCCACATAACTCAAAGCTAATATTACCCCAACTCCACCCAATCTCTTCTAACGTAAAACCTTTCCATCCCATTCGAGCCGCTTATGTCAACCCTAGAACTAAATACTATAACAAACTCTTACTAAAACTACAGAAACTTGAAAATAGATCACTACATAATCTCTTAGAGGACAGTGACATCCACCCTAATGCAGGCCCAACCCCATGTATTGCTATCAACTCCAAAAACAATACCCGCACTAGTCTACGAAACTCAAATAATGCCCATAACTCATTCTTGGTGTGTCATCTAAATATCAGAAGTGTAAATAACAAAATTCACTATTTACATGCCCTCCTAGATCTCCAATCCCCTGATATGCTATGCCTTTCTGAAACCTGGCTCAAACCTAATACCTCTGATAATGAGATTATACCCCTCAGTTATAGCATATTAAGATTTGACTGCGGCACTAGGAAAGGAGGTGGAGTAGCCATCCTGTATAAATCCACACTAGAAGTGACCCAAATTAATGACATAAGGAAATATGTGGTTGATGGTTCTGATGATACTAATAAAGTCAGTAAAGATTATAATAGATGGAAGACCTGGCATAAAAAAAAGAGGTTTAGGGAAGCCTACTCCCCAACTAGACCATTTTGCTGTAATGCTTAGATATACCAATGATAATAAGAATATTACAGAAATTATCAAGATAAATTGGAATGTGTTAGTAACAGATCAATGCCTTTCTGACCTACTAGGAAGTATACCTAGGTTTAGGTACAAGAATAGTAAAAACTTGAAAAGATTTCTCTGTGTAGAGAGATTTAATGAAGGCCTGGTTAAAGACAGAGGGGCTATAAATTATGGCACATTTCCATGTAATAGCTGTAATTTATGTGGTTATATTACTAAGGAACAAGAATATTTGCATCCCAGTTTGGATTTTATGTTTATTCCCCGGTTCCACTCTACATGTAACAGTACGAATCTAATATACCTGGCTACTTGCATAAAATGCACAGTTTTTTATGTGGGTATTACCTCTAGAAAGCTTAAGGACAGGATATATAACCATGTTTATGATATTAGGAAGCTGGTCCCTACTAATGCACTAGCAAAGCACATTATCACCTACCCTGAGCATGCTTTTACTTTTAGAGTTTTACAAATTGTTAAATTAAATAGACGAGGGGGTGATAGTTTTAGCCATCTTGAATCAGTTGAACTAGGATGGATTTTTAAATTAAGAGCACATATTGAACCTGTTCTTAATCAATATGTTAGTATTAGAACAGCCCTAGCTGCTCGTAGATAGATAGATGCAGTAGTAGCATTTAGTTCTTAATTTATACATATAGTTCATTTAGTATTGGTATTTATGTTTTCATATATGTGTTTTTATGTATATGTGTATTTATCTGCTTTGATAATATTATAGTACTACTCTGATGTAGCCATGAAAGATTTTGATGTTTTTTCATGTTTTTGAGGTTTATAAGGTTTGTGAACACAACAGTTTCACATCTTCATTTTGATTGATCAATTGCTTATTTAACTTTATCCAATTAATTTTGTTAATTGGTTTATATGCAAGTAGGGTGTGTAATGCTGTGTATATATATATCTGTTGAAAAATGTTTTTAGTCAAATCTGATGAAGTGTGTAGTTGGACACGTGAAAGCGCTCGTTTTATAAAAATAATAAAAGTTTTATTACTTTTCTGTGGTGGTCCTGCTTCCACTATTTTTATTGAACTAAATACTATAACAAACTCTTACTAAAACTACAGAAACTTGAAAATAAATCACTACATAACCTCCTAGAGGATGGTGACATTCACCCTAATGCAGGCCCAACCCCACGTATTGCTATCAACTCCAAAAACAATACCCGCACTAGTCTACGAAACTCAAATAATGCCCATAACTCATTCCTGGTGTGTCACCTAAACATCAGAAGTGTAAATAACAAAATTCACTATTTACATGCCCTCCTAGATCTCCAATCCCCTGATATGCTATGCCTTTCTGAAACCTGGCTCAAACCTCATACCTCTGATAATGAGATTATACCCCTCAGTTATAGCGTATTAAGACTTGACTGCAGCACTAGGAAAGGAGGTGGAGTAGCCATCCTGTATAAATCCACACTAGAAGTGACCCAAATTAATAGTCCACAGGCCTTGATAACTTGCAATGCAGAAATACTCATTGTAAAAGTCCAAATCTACAAGCATAAGTCCATAAACATAGCCTGTATCTATATTCCCCCAGGTAGCAACACTAACACCATAGAAGGTATCCTCCAGTGGTTATCCACTAACCACCCACAAGAGATTATTATTCTCAGGGACTTTAATATTGACTGGAATACCTGCTCATCAGATGTCCCCTCCACCCATATACATTTACATGGCTTCTCCCAGATCACATCCTCCCCTACTAGAATCAATAAGCCCAACAATAGGGAAAGTATCATAGACTGGATACTTATAAACAACCAACCCCACACATATTACACAGGTACTCTACCTGAGGACATTACTGACCACTTCCTGACCTATATAATCAGAAAAAAAATGATATCCCTCAACAAACTACCTTTAAAACCATTAGGAATACTAAGAACTTTATTCAAACTAATTTCCAGAATGAACTTAAATCATGAGATTGGTCCAACCTCAAACTACTTCCTCTAGATGAAGCAGTCTCATAATTTAATACTAGATTTATTTAACGCTGTCTTAGATAACCATGCTCCCAAACGTACTATCAGAATCAAGAACAAAGTAGCACCATGGTTAACCAATGATACAAGACAAAAAATATTAACAGAAACAAAGCTTGGACTTCCTGGAGAACCACTAACTCCCAAAGAGATCACATCAAATATAAACAATTAAGAAATGATACCAAGAAGTCCATCATCCTAAACAAAAAAAAGTCACTTCTATAACCTGCAACGGAAGCACCAAAAACAACCACAAAAATTCTGGACAGACTTAAATATTCTCCTTCACCCAGGTAAATCATCCACCCCATCCCCCTTAACTACCCTACAGCAACCTCCTAATATTGTTGCTAATACCTTTAACACTTTCTTTACAGAAACCATGCAATCCCTAGCCAACCAACTGTCTCCCCATACCTCAACTACTACCATACCCCCCACAACAAAATAAAATCCCCTTCAAGTTTGATCCAGTACCTACATTATTTATTAAGTCCCTACTTAAAAAACTGAAACCCACCACCCTTTCAGCAGACCTACTTCCCGCAGACTTTCTCCAAAAAGCTGCCAATGAAATTGCATATCCAATTTCAATTTTAATCAACCGAACTATTCTCAAATCTTACATCCCCTCCATCTGGAAGACATATTATTCCTCTTCATAAAGGGGGACATTCCACTTAACTCTCAAACTATAGACCTATTGCCATATAATCTCCCCTTGCTAAAATAATGGAAAAATGCATCCATAAGCAATTTCTAGCCTACCTGAATCAGAACAATCTCCTAGCCCCCTCCCAGCATGGCTTTAGACCTTCCAACAGCACTAACTCAGCCCTTCTCTCCTTCTCTCAATCAATAAATCATAACCGTAATGAAAACAAGCTATCCTCTGCTCTCTTTCTAGACCTGCCCAAGGCATTTGACATGGTAAACCACCAACTACTCCTAGACACACTAAAGTCACTCTCTGTAGACAACCTAGCAATTAGCTGGTTTCATTCATACCTAAGTGACAGGCAACAAGCTGTACTATGGAAAGATCACGTATCCCCCCTCCTACCAGTCACCCCAAGGATCCATATTAGGTTCCCTCCTATTCTCCATATTCAACAGTGACCTGCACAAAATCATCCCGGATGCAACTTATATTCAGTATGCAGATGCCTCCACACTAATTTGCTCTGCAACCTCACCAACATACCTATAATCCTTAACCCAAATCACTTTCAACAAAGTAGAAAACTGTCTCACTAGTCCCAACTACTATTAAACCCAAATAAAACCAGATTATTACTCTTCTCCCTTACTCACAAAGTCGCCTCACCACCTTTCTCCATAATGCCTAACACTGGCACCGTAATTTCCCCAGAACCTTGTACTAAACTACTAGGGGTAATCATCGACAACAACCTAAAGTTTGATGCTCACATAGACAAAACTATCAAAACACTTAATAAAAAACTAGGCTCTTTACATAGAATTAAACAATTCCTAACCCCAGCTGCCAGAACTGTTATTGCCCAGACGCACCTGCTATCAACCCTTCTTTACACCTCACCCATCTTCGTAAACCTAAGCAAATCAAACCTAAATAAGCTTACTAGCTGCTACAATAATATAGCCAGATTTGCTACAGGTTCAGCTTATAGAACCCATCACTGCCTAAACCTTAAATCCCTGGACTGGCTGGAACTACCCTATCAACTTCAATATAACCAACTTATAGTCGTTCACAAAATTCTCTTCCAACCAGACAGTGCACCCATACTGAAAAATATTATCACTCCCTACAATAACCTAAAAGCCCTCCGCTCTTCCAACAGATTGCTAGTACAAACTATTAAAGCTCACAATGCAGCTGGAGACTCACTGTTCTCCAATTCTGCTGGCAAAAACTGGAACTTACTTCCTACTGAACTTACTACTCTGTCTTCCCTACCCCAGTTCAAAATATCGCTAAAAAAACACCTAAAAGCACACTGGCTTTGTACATGTATAAACCTTGACAGAAACAATATATGAGAACATAGCTACATGTATAAAAATTCTGATCCTTAAATTGCTCTAAATGAATTTGTCTCTCTCCTGCTGGTATGATTTGTAATGAGATTGTTAGCATATATGTTAGCCACCTTAAGGCTATGTGTTTCCCCTTTCTAGATATAATTTCTTCCCAGATGCAATCTCCATCTATTTCCTCTTTAACTATTAACTTCATCTATTTCCTATCTGTACTTTAGAAAAGCATGTAATTGTGTGTATCTAGCATTAAATATATATCTATGTTGTTATAATACAAAATAAGAATTTCACTGTAATTACACTTGTTTATGTATATTTGGAGCTTTTCTCCCCGGGCCTCCGCTAAAATGGACATGTATCCAGTCGGACTTTCCCGGTTAACAAATGCAAAATAAAATAAAATAAATAAATAAATAAAATGCTTGATTTATCTGCTGCTGCCATGAGCTTGTTTAATTTATCTTTTGGTGTGTGTGCGCGTGTGTGTGTGTGTGTGTGTGTGTGTGTGTGTGTGTGTGTGTGTGTGTGTGTATGTGTGTGCATGTGTGAAATGCTCCAGGTAAGCATACCTGGTAGTTAGGGTTAGTTAGCCTCACATCCTCTACCTTCGGTAAAGGTAGCAAGAGCCTAAATCACCTACCCACACAAGTTTCTCTAAGACTGTACAAGCAATGTTTAAAATGTGTCCCTGGTTTTGGCCCTTTGTCCCCCCCCCAATACATTTTGACTTTTTCTTAAGTTGTGCTGTGCAGTTCCTCGAGGGAAAGAAGTTCAGTGCTGCTTAGGTCAAGTCTGTTTGTGTTAGTAGCACAACAGGTAGAATACCTGCTTTTGATGCAGAAGGCTGTTGGTTCTACTGTCACAGTATGTAGATGGATTGTTGATACTATGAACCTGTCATCGGTTTGCCATCCATTCCCTATTGTAATATTACTAGCTCATTTTTTTTAATGTAACACAGGCAATTTATTCTTCAAGGGCAACAGGCACTTTATATATTATGATTTCATCTACAAATAAAGTTGTTTGTTAGCAGCAACCTCTTCATTAGTTCCAGATCTCTTTAATGTGGAATTGTTTAGATGAGTTTTGCATTTTCTTTAAATGTGGGTTTCAATGCTGTTTCAATGAATGTGAGTTCAAGGGCAGAAGTTTTAATGCTAAGTCTATTTTCATTCTGAGACTGCATTGGTTTGTTTAGCAGATATCTGTTAGTGTTTGTGCTATAAAATGTAAAATAAAAGTTTCAAATGAAATCCAAATAATCACTGTAGAAGTAAAGCAGTGTGCACATTACAGTGTTTATGGTAATTGGGGTGAAACAGCAAAGTAATGGGACATTGGAATGGCACCAGGGGACTTTGGGGGACTGGGACCATATTTTGGTTGTCTGGTCTTCAGTTTGCGTTTGAAAGCTGATATCCCACAATTCCATTGGAGTGGGTGGGGTTACATAATTATTTATGTAAATGTTATGTTAATCAGTGTACACATTTGTACCTATTTTGCATGGGCTTTTGTCCAGATTTTTGATGTTTCCAGGTTGAGAGGTATGCTTGTATGTATTTTTAAGTATTAAACATCCAGTAATTCCTATTTTTAAAGCACTACCAAAAATGCATAAAAATACCCTACCCCCCACTGATGAGACCAACACTTTCAGGGAGGGAGTGGGTTACTGAATATTTATCTATGTGGGTAGTAGCAAAATTGAAAAATCTGCTTGCTTATTTTTCTAGGATTTTGAAAGACACTGCACAATTCTTATCAAAATTGTATGATGTTTGCCAAACTTTAGATTTGAAGAATGTGTTGATGATAACCATGGATGTTAACAGTCTGTTCACGGTCAACACAGATGAATTTGGGATAAAGGCAGTGAAAAAAGGTACTGCATACACTTAATATATATGATGAGAATACCAACATTTTAATCCTGAAAGCACTAGCATTGGTGTTAGAAAATAACATATTTCTTTGTAATGGAACACATTACAGGCAGGTACAGGGTGTTGCCATGGGCACACCCTGTGCCAACTCATATGCTAATTTAGTGTTAACCTTTTGGGAAGATAAAAATATTTTTAAATGTGAATATCTATGGAAGAGTTCAACAATTTCTTATGCCATATTTGTTGATGATATTATTTTGTTGTGGGCACAGGGCAGTGTTGAACTGTGAACCTTTGTTGATTACCTGGAGAAAACTCCAGATTTTCTTAGGTTTTCAGTAGAGTACAGCAATGAGACCATTGCCTTTTTAGATGTCACATTGAATAAAAGTGTAACTGGTAAGATAAACACCACCTTGCATAGGAAACGATGCTAGAGAAATCATTATTTGAATGCATGCATTATGCATCCTAGGCATACTTTTCACAAAATTATGCAAGGGCAAGGATACAGAGTTTCTTAGCTGTGCATAGATAATAATCAGATTCACAAAGAAATTGATGTGGCAAATGAACATCTTAAGGAAAAGGGGCACTCAAATGAAAATTTAGAAAAAAACTAAGAACAGTATAATATCTAACAGGGAAGCTAGGGCTAGACCATGGTTTTCTGATAACAAAGAACAGCAGGGAGACAAGTTGAAACCATCTAATACATTTTATTACTACTCAATATCTGAGTTGTTTGGCTTCTGCTACATACCTACAATCAACTGCATTACTAGCTGAGTTAAGTACAAACTTGCAGTGTTGAGGATTGTACTGCATTTTATTTTTGTGTTTATTTAATTGTTTCATTGAATATTGTGGTCTATGTTTCTCTGTAGTTATTTATTTTTCTATTTTTCTATTTAATTGTTTCATAGAATACTGTGGTCTCTCTCTGTCTCTGCAGTTAGTGGGGGCTATTGTGTTTCACTTCATTGATATTCAGCATTAAACTCTTAGCCTAGGGGGTTTCTCTGTATTTATAAGTGTTAGTCACATATATTTGGATTTATTACTGCTCAATATCCGAGTTGTTTGACTTCAGCTACATACCTACAATCAACTGCATTACTAGCTGAGTTAAGTACAAACTTGCAGTGTTAAAGATTGTACTGCATTTTATTTTTCTGTGTATTTAATTGTTTTGTTGAATATTGTGGTCTGTGCCTCTCTGTAGTTATTTATTTTTCTATTCAATTGTTTCATAGAATACTGTGGTCTCTCTCTGTCTCTGCAGTTAGTGGGGGCTATTGTGATTCACTTCATTGATATTCAGTGTTAAACTCTTAGCCTAGAGGATTTATCTGTGTTTATAAGTGTTAGTCACATATCTTTGAATTTATTACTGCTCAATATCTGAGATGTTTGGCTTCTGCTACATACCTACAACCAACTGCATTATTAGCTGAGTTAAGTACAAACTTGCAGTGTTAAAGATTGTACTGCCTTTTATTTTTCTGTGTATTTTATTGTTTCATTGAATATTGTGGTCTGTGTCTCTCTGTAGTTATTTATTTTTATATTAAATTGTTTCATAGAATACTGTGTTCTCTCTCTCTCTGTCTCTGCAGTTAGTTTCCTGCCAGCCCTCCCTGTTCTTGTTCTGGTATTAATCTCGGTGGCTTTGGAATTGCCCACCCCTCCTGTAAATTTGTGTTTGAACACTCCTCCTGGGTCTATCTCATTTGCTCACTCAAATGAGTACATTGAGATCATATTTTGATTTCAGACACTCCTACCAGTCCCATCTGTTCAGCTCTATCCCAGCTCTATTCCAGTCTAGTGTCAATAGCTCATTCTACCTAATATAGAGAGAACATTTGTGAAGGGCAAGCCAATTAGGTCCTTAATTTTGAATTATTTTCTGTATCTCCTTTCTCCCTTTCCACTTTCCAAAAAAAAAAATCTAAGCTTGTTTCTTGCCTTTCCTGTAACTAGTCTAGTCCAGATACAGATTTGCTGTAACCATGACTGTTTGTAAGCTTCTGCACCCTCAAAGCCTTTCTGTGTTGGGGGGAAGCCTTCTAGCTTATCAGTGGGAGTGGTAAGCACTAGGTAGCCTATCTACCACAAGAGTGGTTTCTGGCCCAGAAATTGTAGTTTATCGGCCATTTGGGCAGTTTTTCCATCTCTTTCAACTTTCTGGTTTAAAAGCCTGTGTTTGTGCTAGTTTCCCACCTTTCCTGTAACTAGTCTAGTCCAGATACAGATTTGCTGCATCCAGGACTGTTTGTAAGCTTCTGAGCCCCCAAAGCCTTTCAGTGTTGGAAGGAAGCCTTCTAGCTTATCAGTGGGAGTGGTAAGCACAAGGTAGCCTATCTAACACAAGATCTAGGTACAGATTTTTAGTTTTAGCACTTGAAATTGCTTATTCCTGCTCAGCACTTGTTCAGAACTTGTTGTTAGCACTAAATAAGCTACAAATTGCTACAGCACTCAACCTTCCTCTTTACCTAGAGGAAAACAGTTTTTGTACTTACTTTCCTCACTTGCTTAGAGAAAAACAGCTCTTATACTCACTTTCCTCACTTGTCTAGAGGAAAGTATTTTTTTATTCAGGCATTTCCAAAGGTCATCTCCCAGTGTTCTCTCCTGTCTATCTGATGAATCTGGGCATCTTGAGGCAATGTAATAATTGCCTCATGTAAACACACAGACAACCCTCTCCTCCTACCACCCAACACCACAACCTGTGAGGGATGCACTTATCTAGCCAAACTGGAGGTAAAGCTCTCTCTAACCAAGACTGAACTTGACAGTCAAAAGGACACTTGCACCATACCATACTCATCACATAGTTGCACTAAACCTACACCACCAAAATTCACACATAGAAACACAAAAACATTCACAGAGGCTCTCAATAATAATCTGCTCATGCAACAGAGACCTCCAAAACAGAAATGCAAGCAACCTCCACCCCCAACATAACTCAAATGACACATAGTCCACAGACTCAGTGTGCCAATAAACCACAGCCAATAAGGCAAACCAACATACCCAGCACATTAGTCATAGGTGACTCTATAGTCAGGCACACTGATGTCCCACTCACCAGGCTAAACAAGGAGAATGTTACTGTAAGCTGCCTGTCGGGTGACAGGATCCACCACATAACCCACTCACTCAGGTCACTACACAACAATTACAAATATGACTCTGTCATTGTACATGTTGGTGTGAACGACCTAAGATGTACCTCCCTGGACTACATGAAAAGAGACATGGAAGAGCTCTCTGATCTTGTAGCCCAGGCAGGTATGACCCTAGCCCTGAGTAGCATTCTGCCATCGCCCAGAAAGATACCACAGTACAAGGACAAAATGATTGACTTCAACAACTGGCTAAGCTTCTGGTGTCATTCTAAGGGGATCCAGTATCTGTCTGCCTGGGACAACATGGTCGACAGACCACGATGCCTTGCCAGAGATGGCCTGCACCTGTCTCCCCTGGGATTCCAGATACTGGCTAAGGGTCTTGCCACCCCTATAGTGTCTTTTTTAGGCAAGGTTCAAATGCCAAATTCACCACCGTGACAGGAACAGGCAAGCAAAAACTGAGGGTAATGCTACTCAATGCTAGAAGTCTAAATCTCAAAATGCACTCAATCGAGGCACTCCTTAAAATGGAGAACATCGATATCTGTGCAGTGACTGAGACCTGGTTCAAGGCTCTAGAGAGCACCCCTGCATTACCAGGCTATAACTTATACCACACTTTTCGGCCATCTAACCTGGACCAGAACACCAAAGGTGAAGATTTGTCCATATTCATTAAGAATATCCACACCTCCAGGCTAGCTGTGCAACATAAAGCATCTGAGGTTATCCAAGTGCAACTAACTCTGGGAAAAACTGCAATCCAAATTGTAGCTTGCTACAGATCACCCACCATGCCCCAGGATTCCCACTCCTCTTTTCTTGATATACTGGAAAATATTAGGGTTCAACCAAATACCCTAATAATGGATGATTTCAACTACCCCACCATTAACTGGGAAAACTACTCATGTACCAACTCCTTCACTCAACACTTTCTGGGATTCATAAATTCCAATGCCCTGGATCAACTTATCCACACCCCCACCAGTGGAAACAATATCCTAGACCTAGTCATTACCAACATGAGTGACCAGTGTTCCACACCTAAAGTCAACTCCTCGTTGGTCAGATCTGACCATAAGCTAATCACCCTAGATATCCGCATCCTGCTCCCACCCATTAAGGAAACCATGGTAAAAAATTTCTCCAAAGCCAACTTCATGCTTCTTAAGACAGAATTGGTGAACTTCATGACACCCATGCAGATGGACAATACAGTTATGACTGCTGAATCCTACACAAATGCACACTATAAGCATTTACATGAGTGCATGGATTGTGCTATCCCAAACAGAACCAAGACTCTATCCTCCAAAAAAGGAAGCCAATCTGGTGGTCCCCTGCCATAAACAAACTCTACAACAGAAGGAAGAAACTGTTGCAAAACAGGGTAAAATCCCATGAGTGGAGGAGCTCCCTGGTAAGCCTCAGTAAGAAGCTGAGATCCCTTGTAAGATCCTCCAAAGCTAGCTACAAAAAAAAATCGCCACTGATTCTAAGGACAACCACAAAGCATTATATAGCTATGTCAAGAATCTCAATGGCAACACCCAGATCTGCTCTGAGTTACAGCACAATGGCACGAAAATTATAGAGCCAACTGATATTGCCAACATCCTGGCAGATAGGTTCAGTGCTAACTTTACCCCCCTCTCACCCCCTAAAGGACCCATATCTATACAGGAAGAATGCAGAGTCCCTGTAATCACATGTATGCAGGTAAAAGCTGCACTCTCTAAAACCAAAAACACAGCATCCATGGGACCGGACAACATCCCAGGGTGCATTTTACATGAACTTCAGAATGAACTGGCTCCCCACCTAAGCACCATGTTCAAGCGTAGTCTCACATCAGACTTTGTGCCCACTGAATGGTGCACAGAAACAGTTATCCCACTCCACAAAGGGGGAGCCACCACTGATCCTGGGAACTATCGCTCTATTAGCCTGATGAGCCTGGTCTGCAAGGCGATGGAACGTATCATCATAAACAAGGACATTGGTAACCTCCAAACTCTGGACCCCACCCAGTTCAGGTTTGTAAAAGGCAGATCATGTCTTCTGAACCTGATCAACTTCTTTGAGGCAGTCACCAAAGCAGTAGACGAGGGTAAGGTGGTTCACATAGCCTATCTTGACCTTGCCAAGGCTTTCAACACCATCTTCCATTCTGGAATTATAGCTAAACTCACTAAACTAGGTATAAATCCCTACATCACAAGATGGGTTTCCAACTGGCTCACTTATAGAACCCACACTGTAAAAGTTCCAGACTCCAAATCTGACTTCAAACCAGTGACACGTGGAGTACCACAGGGTTCAGTCCTTGGACCTCTCCTGTTTGGTATCAACTTCTCTGAAATACAGGCTAACACAAAAAGCCTCTGGCTAATGAAGTTCACAGATGACTCCAAACTAGGAGCCATAGTCGAGTCCCCAAATGATGTGGACATCTTACAGAAGGGCCTCACTGAGACAGATGCCTGTTGTCAGAGGCATGGCCTCAAGCTCAATGCCAAAAAGTGCATTGTCATCCCCTTTGGTAAAAAGTCTGTACCCATGAATTATCTCATAAACAGCAGCATACTTAACACCGAATGTGTGATAAGAGACCTGGGGACCCAGGTGGACAGTAGTCCCTCCTTTGATAATCACATCACCACAGTGGTCAGGAAATCCTTCTATGTGGCACACCTCATCACAAAAGGGTTCTCATCCAGGAAAAAAGAGAGAATTTTTTCCCCCTCTATTCGGCACTCATTTGACCCATTATAGAGTACAAAGCCTCTTTTGGAATGTACCTCACAAGACATCTGCAGCAGCTGGAAAGGCCACAGAAGTACCTCACAAAGAGGAGTACTGGCCTCAAACGGATGCCCTACACTGGCCATCTCAAAAAGTCCAGCTTTACTCTGTGGCATGTCACCTACTCCGAGGAGAACTCTGCCTAGCATATAAAGCTATGTTAATCCCAGAGCTGTTGGACATGCTACACCTAAAGAATTCCCAATCCCTCCAAGCTACATGGTCTAGGGACCTTAACCTTGTCACCACAATAAACAGGACATACTGGAGGGATAGATTTCTGTCCCAGAGACTTTCTATACTCTGGAACAAGCTACCCATCTATGTCAAGCAAAGTTCATCATTAGCACTCTTCAAGAAAAATCTTGATGAGTGAATGGGAAATAGGAAATACACCCCGGGGATCACTTAAGTGGCTTTGCTCGACAGGGGCACAGGAAATTAACTTTCTTGGGTGGCATAAGCCAGAGAACCTTATTGGCTAGGCTTACTTCTGCCCTTGGGCCGATAGCCTAGTACTTACCTACGAACCTATGATAAAAAACTTAAGGTAATGCTACATTATAGTAACAATGTGAATGGGATATGTGATATAATTAAGCAAAACTGGAAGATACTAAGAAGTGACAATCACTTAAAGAATATTTTAGATGAGAAACCCAGATTTACCTTCAAGCGAAATAGTAATATAAAAGACATGTTATACATAGAACCTGGTTTAAAAAAATAATAAGAAGGCTAACAATGTTTCCTCTGCACATATGAGAACAGGGACTTTTCCCTGTAGGCAATGAAAAACATGTTCAAATGTGAATGGATTAAATTATTTTATACATCCTGTTACAAATAAAAAATACACATTTGAGTTTTATGCAGATTGCCATACAGAGAATGGGGTTTACTTGGCATGCTGCAAGTCATGTCCGAGTTTTTATGTTGGAAAAACTAATTGCAAGTTAAAAACAAGAATATTGCATCATTTATCATCTATTAGACAGAAGGATAAACATAATGCATTGCACTAGCATGTTTCCAGCTATCCAGATCATACTTTTGTTTTTATGGTTCTGCCTGTTGCACAGATGAAAAAAAAAGGGTGGGGGGGGGGGCATTGCCAATGATACAGAGTATGCAGAACTAAGATGCATCATACAGTTGGCTGCTGAGTTCTGTACCTTTAAAACTAGCCTTAAAGAAAAGGCGGGTCAAGTATCGAAAGTAATTGGCTGCTTTTAAAAATGTTTTAATATTTAAAGACTGTCATGATTATGTAAAGTTTGTCTGATGAAGGGTTTTTTAACCTGAAAGCACGTTTTATAATAAAAGATTACAGACAGTTTTCATTTGTTTTTGGATTTGTTCTTACAAGATGTTTGAGAGGAGTCCTTAAGGGAAGTTAAGAGGCTTGTTTTCCTACAGATTATGGTACCTAAGTAGTTAATTGATCATTTGTTTTTAAGTTTAATAAGAAGGAAGTTTGTGCATTTTAAATCTGTTCTGAAGAAGTCCAGTCATTCGGATGGAAATGCTTAAACTTTGTTTAATAAAGTGTGGTTCACACTGTCAAATCCTGCATCTTCATCTCAGTTAGTTCTAAACTGATAGTGTTTTGATGTCCTTTTTGTTACTATGTCTGAAATCTAAAAGGGAATACCCAACTATATGCTGAACTGGTTGTGGATGTCACCACCCATACTCAGTTGGATGTAATAGCCAACCTGCTAGCTGACAGATTTGAAGCACACTTTACCCATCTGTCCCTTCCAATCATCCCCCAAACTATACTTGCCACCATTCCTCAGCCTATTATTTCAAGAGAGCAGGTCATCTTGGCACTATCCAAGGCCAAAAACACAGCATCAATGGGACACTCAACATCCCAAGTTGCCTTTTAAACAACACAAAACATGACCTAGAAGACCCACTTAGATCCCTTTTTAACCACAGTCTGTGAACTGGCAATGTTCTGGCAGAATGGAGGACAAACACAGTAATCCTTCTGCACAAAGGGGGACCATCAACCGACCCTGGGAATTATAGGCTCAGGCCATGGAAAGAATCATTATGGACCTTTTCAACAAGGACAGAGGTAATATCCAAACACTGGATGCAACCCAGTTTGGATTTGTTAAAAGTTGATCATGCCTGTTAAACAGAGATGACTTCTTGGAGAAAATCACCAAGGCCCTGGATGAGGGAAAGACAGTGCATACCACCTATCTTAACCTAGTTGAGGCATTTGATACAGTCCCTCACTCAGGTATTATAGAAAAAATCTCCCATTTGGGAATTAACCACTACATTACCAGATGGGTAGCCAACTGGCTAACTGACACGACACATACTGTCAAAGTGTGTGTCTTCACCTCTAGCAAAAGACCAGTCACCAGTGGTGTACCACAGGGTTCTGTGCTGGGCCACTTATTGTTCAGAATTTGTTTCTCAGAAGACTAGGCAAACTTGGATGGCCTGTTGACCAAGTTAGCTGATGATTGCAAATTGGGAGCAACCATTGAGTCCCCCAGTAATGTTAATATACTGCAGGCAGAGTTAATGCAGACAAATGATTGGTTCCAAAGCCATGGGTTAAACTAAATGCAAAAAATGCATTATTATTCCCTTTGGCAAAGCTGACATCCCTGCTAATTGTTTTATAGGCAGCACCCCCATAAGTGTAGGCCCAGTGGTATGTGATCTGGGTTCTCAGGTTGATAGCAATTAGAACTTTGACCATCATATATCCACAGTAGTAAGGAAATCCTTACTTGTACCACATCTTATAAGTAAAGGCATCACATCTAGATCTAAGGATGTTATAATTCCATTATACTCGGCCCTCATCAGACCAATAATTGAGTACAATGCTCCCTTTTACATGTTCCTCACCAGACACCTGCAACAATTGGTGAGACCACAGAGGTTTCTCACCAAGAATTTACAGGGTACACAAAACAAGTCTTAAGCAGAAAAACTGAAAGCCCTATCATTGTATTCTTTCTCCTACAGATTACTAAGGGGTCACCTGTACCTAGTTTACATGGCAGTCTCTGATCAAGCCTTGATGGAAATGCTACACATTCATAAATCAAGTCTCTGACATGAACAGGTCCCCCACCTTGACCCTCTTCAAACATAGGTGACTTCAAATTCACTCCTGGGGTGGTGCCCATTTCCCTTCTGGACAGAGGAAGTTGGCATTAATTGCCAAAGACCCTAGCTTCTGCAAACTTCACTCACCTAACCACCAAAAATCAGATCAACTTGGGATAAAAATGACTAGGCGTGTAAGGGTTCTAGGCCCATTAGTCTAGTAACCTTCTATGAGCTTATGAACCTATTCAGTCATTAACACCACTGCTCTATGCATTAACATTAGAAAAGCTGGCAGATGCCTACACCTGAATGTATTACTACATGACTTTTCTTGGAAACACAGTAATGAGAAAATTACACATTTAAATGAGTATCCTATGACAAACACTGGTGCCATGTCAACTTTACCAGTGCACAGATGATAACATTCTTTGCCTGTGAAGTCATAAATTACTGTGTATGACAGAATAATAATAATCTGATGTGCAGTACCTTATACTACTTTAATCTAATAATAAATTGAAAAATATGGAAAAAGATACATTTTCATTGAAATGCAATGCACGAAGTCATCAAATATCAAAATAACTGCTTTTGCTTTTACTAATTATACAAAATGAGGACATTCAGTGCATGCATAGTTATATACAATACTTATAAAGAATTTATTTTGCAAAACAGTTAAAAGAGGTGATTATTATTTATATGATACCTTACAATATCACTGAACAAGAGTCATTGAGCACTTAGGCATGACTTCTATAAACAATAATATGAGCAACTGTCATGAACTAAAAAAAATACATACATATATATATATATATATATATATATATATATATATATATATATATGTATATACATACACATACACACACACACACTCACACACACACACACACACATATATATATATATATATATATATATATATATATATATATATATAGAGAGATAGATAGATAGATACAAATATATATACATATATTTTATGATGAGAGAGAATGTCAGATGAACAATGAAAGCAGACCATGTACCACACAGCACAGTCCACAGATATTACTGCATACATCAATTATACTCTGTGTTTTTACAACAAAGGAAACACTAACCTGAATGTCATGGTCCGGGGTTATAGACTAGATGCCACCTTTATACCTGTGCAGTTATCTGCCCTGAATGATCTTGCTGCATGGGGTCCCTTACTACTGTTGCGGGTCATTATTAGTTATAGTGGGACTGGAACTGGGAGCTGTAGTGACATCATTGTTCACTTATCAACCAAACTGGCACATGATAATGTTATGCAGTATGCAACATGCAGTAAACATCCTTCATACTGAAGGCCAGCCCCAGACTCATCCAGGCACCTGAAATGGCTCTTGAGGAGGCCAAAGTCCCCCTCAATGACAATAAAGGTCTAAGACAGGAATGTGGTATAGGTCACTTCTGCAATACCATTTGGATTTCCCACTGCCATCATGACCCATGGCTCCAGTGGATATCCAGCAACACCTGAAAAATTAAAAAAAAGAGAGAGAGAAAAGGCAGAGGAGACAAAACAAAAAAAAAGTACGTTAGTATTCAGCAATACATATTACCATGAATAACTTTTAAATGTAGTAACAATATAAAAATATATATTTTTTCACTTACCAACAAGATGACCATTATGCATCCTACTATGAAGGAAGAAGAAGTAGAATGAGCTAGAATCATATGCACTGCCAGGATGCTACATCACAGCACCACACACTACCTGGTCATTTGTGGAGTGGTAGCCCTTCATATTGCAGTAACAATCCCCTCTGGACCACAAGGAGCTCCAATTGCAACATGGGTGCAATCTATCACAGAAAATACCTTAAGGCAACATGCCACCACATAAAAAGCATGCATAGTCCTGGCTCAGTCCTGAGGTGATGCCAGGAAATAGAAGCAGTAATCCTCATGTGCCAAGAATACATCAAGGAACTGCTGCATTATCTTTGAGGGAGAAGTCTGTGAGATCACCAGCATGTCTCCAGTCTGTCTCTGGAAACTTCCCGTGGCAAGTATAATGAGGACTATAAATACCTTAGTGTTCATAGGGTAGGAAGTCCATGCATTCTTCCAGTACCCCATGAAGATTACTCATACCCACTAAGACTCTTAAAATGTCCCTGTCCACTCAGAACTTGCCAAGTATCTCCTCATTAGTAATGTTATAATGAGATTTCCTGTGCCTATAGCTGTCTTCTTGGCCACCAAGCACCACTGGGTGAAATGATTTTGGCTTGGCCAAGACAAGCAACTCACATCTGGATACAGCAAGGCTATGAAGAAGTGATAGTATTTTTACAGATTACAAAACAGATATAATTAGTGAGACTCTGTTTTATGTAACATGCTTGTGGCCATCTTGGAAAAGTGGGAAAATTCTACCATGATTTGCAGACAGGCAATGTAATGCTTCATTAGGATGCACTGAGCTGCATCATATCTCATTTATATCTCATTATGACTTAATTTGCATGTGCTTATTTGTGGCCATTGTATGTTAGTGTAAGTGACATCTGTGAATCACAGCTGAGTTGGGCTCATTTGTGGATAGTGCAAATAGCTCTGACATGTCTGCATAATGACTATGAACACAACCTTTAAGCTCTAATTGCTTTTAACTCTAGCACTGAAGTGTGACTATTCTTTTCTGATATGCCACCATAATCTGTTTATCTCCTCTAATGCAGACAATGTCTGTCTTTACAACAGTGTATATAGTTTATATTTCACACTTCCTTTACACCTTCCCTCACAATACTCTGACTTTTCTGTTTTAATCCACAATCTCTTTATTACTTTGAATTGTTTTCCTCCTGTTCTCCAATTACTATTGATTTTTGTACTACCCCTACCTTCTTCTTGACTCTTAGGAAACCATTACTCCTCCTAACAAATTAAGCCTCCACATCTTTATTTCAGAAAATACATTTGTAAGGCCATGTTGACTCCTGACATGAGGGTCTAACATGAAACACAATCAACTTCTTTTCCTCAATATACAGCTTTATCCAATGCTTTATTGGTGAGTCTGCACACTTTGCTTTAAAAATGTTGTAATACTTAGATATCTTTGTGTCACAGTTCATACCTGTACTCTTGTCCCATCAACTTATTCTTAGATTCAAAGGTTCTTGCTAGGCTATTGATCCATGAGGATCTTTAGAAGCCTAGCAATACAGTCACATGAAATTTTTAGCCCTTATATTTTAAGTATGAATAACCCAGAGATGAGCAGAACATTTACATGACATGGGGGACAAGGGTGCTAAACTAGGGTGAATTAACGGTTACCCATAAATTTATCCAGATTACACTTGAATAGTGTTGAGAAGTACTTTGTCTTATGTAGGGAGGAAAACATTTCCAAAGAAGTAGTATTTTCTGTGATATATATCTTTTCCTCCAACATGTTCTATTTATGTTGCAAAAGAGATTTAGATATCTTGAGAGAGTAGTTATGCTCCCATTGGATTTGAGAACATGCAGGATGTCTGAAAGATACCGTCTGTTGAGGGTATGTAAGGAGAATCAGATTTCCCCTCAGTAGTCTGCATATCTCTCAACAGTCCAGATTTTAGCAGAATGTCCAGATTTCTGCCTCATATTATTGGTCTGTTCCTGATAAAATGTGTACTTTTCTGGCAAATCACTGAGGACAGGAGTCAATAAATAATGACATACATCTGGGTTTCATACTTTATATCCTTCAGAAAAATGCTTGCTAATACAAATAATATTATTCCATATTATTCTAGCAACTTTTTAAGTTTATAACAGCAACATTTAAAATCTGTCCTTAATTTAGAGAGTTTGTCCACTATTATTTTATGTTTTGTCTGGATTTCTCGTGCTAAGAGGATGACAGATATGGTAGCCTATATGATACCCAAAAGAGTGAGCAGGCTTTTAGATGGTCAGCATAGTTTTTTTTAAGCCCTTGATTTTCTTATCAAGAAAGCATTGTGGGTGTTCGGGTTGTGCCAAATGTTTGGACAGGTACATACCAAATGGGACGTTATACTCAATGAACTGCCTGATGAATGCAGACTCCATTGAAATGATCACATACCTGGACCTGGATGCCACACCCTTAGTAACTGTGCAATTAAAAAACACTTCTTGCAATGGTGGATACATGATGGTCTAAGACAGTTTCCTGACTACACAGGTTCCCAGGTCACTAACTATTGTTTTAATTTTCAGGGTCATTTATTGCACTGTTCTAACTTGTTGCTACTTGTGTATCTCTGCTATCTTTAAAAAAAAAAAAAAAAAAAAAAAAAAAAAATCTTGCTTTTTTCCCAATTTCTGAAATTAAAAAAAAGTTAAGTTACAGATTTGCTGTTCTGAACTGTTTGTAAGTTTCTTGGAGGCCATTGCTTGCTTGGGCTAAAGGGATGTGTCTGTGTTCATCAGTGGCAGTGGTAAACACTGACTGTAGTTTTATTGGCCATTTTGGGTCAATTCCAAACTCCTTAATCCCCCTCTCTTAAAACCCTCTTTTGCACATTTTTGCGCATAGCGCAGCATCGGGCAGCACCTCTTAATCAGGTTTAAACTATTCCCGGCTCCACAAAGTCTGCTCTTCACTTTTTCCCTTAGAACTGTTCCAAATCTCAAAGTAAGCACTCTATTTTCCTTCTAAAACCCAGCAGTAGCTAGGATAAGTGTCTTATAAGTAAGCACTAATAAACTAAAGCACTAAACTCTTATACTCCCTTTAAGTACTTGGCTCCCTATTGGTCCTTTTTGATCAAGTAAAAAAGTAATTCCTTATACTATTCTGGCATGTCCAAAAGTCAGTTTCAGGTTTACTCTCCAGTCCAGCTGGTGAATATGGGAATCTTGAGGCAATGTTACAACTACCTTATGTACACAGACCACCCTCTCCTCTTCCCAACAAGCTCAAATATATGTGAGAGATGCAACTATAGAGCCAAACTGGAGGCTGAGCTCTCTCAACATAGTACTGGCATGGTCAATCTGGAGGAGAAGGTAATCACACACACCATAAATCCAGTCTCAGATAGACCTATCGCAACAGCAAACCAAACACATAAACACACAAAAACATACTCGGAGACTCTAAACAAAAATCTGCACAAGCAACAGAGACCTCCAAAGCAGACATCCAAGCAACCGCTACCCCACAACAATACCCACGTATCACATAGTTCACAAAGTCAGTGTGCCACACAGTCACAGCCCTTAAGGCTAAACAACACACCTAATACACTTGTAATAGGTGACTCTATCGTCAGACACACTGACGTCCCTCTCACCAGGCTGAACAAGGAGAAGGTCACTGTAAGCTGCCTGTTGGGTGCCAGGATCTGCCACATAACACAAGCACTCAGGTCACTCCAAAGCAAGTACAAATATGACTCCATCATTGTCCATGCTGGTGTGAATGACCTGAGACGTACCTCCCTGGATTACATGAAAAGAGACATAGAGGATCTCTCTGATCATGTGGCCCAGGCCGGTATGACCCTGACCTTGAGTAGCATCTTACCCTCACCAAGAATGATACCACAGTATAAAGACAAAATGATCAATTTCAACAATTGGCTAAAGTATTGGTGTCACTCAAAGGGGATCCAGTGTCTGTCAGCCTGATATGACATGCTTGACAAGTCATGTTGCTTCGCTAGGGACAGCTTGCACCTGTCACCCCTGGGTTTTCGAATACTGGCCAAGGCTCTTGCCAACCCCATAGTGCCTTTTTTAGGCAAGGCTCAAAAAACAAACCCACCTTCTTAGACAACACAAGGAAAAAGAAACTAAGGGTAATGCTGCTCAACACCAGAAGTCTAAACCTCAAGATGCATGCACTCGAGGCTCTCCTCAGTATGGAGAATATCGATATCTGTGCAGTAACAGAAACCTGGTTCAAAGCTCCCAAGAGCACCCCAGCACTACCAGGCTATACCTCATACCATGCTTTTTGGCCCCAAAACTTGGACCGAACCACAAGAGGAGGGGGAGTATCCATATTCATCAAAGATACCCATACCTCCAGGCTAGTGGCATTGCACGAAGTATCTGAGACCATCCATGTGCAACTAACAGTGGGAAAAACTGCCTTCCAGTTTGTAGCCTGCTACAGACCACCCTCCCAAACTCAGGAACCCCACTCGGCTTTCCTGAAAACACTGGAGAATATGAAGGTCTCCCCAAACACCATTATATTGGGTGACTTTAACTACCCAAACATAGACTGGGAGCACTACTCAAGCCCCAACACCCTAGCCCAATGGTTCCTAGAATTTATAAACTCAAATGCTATGGAACAACTGGTCACCACTCCCACTAGAGGGGAAAACATATTGGACCTGATCATCACCAACATGGGGACTCTATGTTCCATACCAGAGGTATACCCCTCATTGGTAAGATCTGACCATAAATTAATCACTATGGACATCCATATCCCGTCCCCACCCCCAGCAAAGGAAACCACGGTCAAAAACTTCTCAAAAGCAAACTTCCCACTTCTCAAAACCGAGGTGGAATCCTTCAAAGCCCCAGGGCCAGTGGAAAATACGGCCCAAACCACAGAATCCTTTACAAACGCATTCTATGGATACCTACAGGAATGCATGGATCATGCTATCCCAAATAAAACCAAGACACACTCCTCCAAGGGCAGGAGACCTGTCTGGTGGACCTCAGCCATAAATAAGCTGTACAACAGAAGGAGGAAGCTACTACATGATAGAGCAAATTTCCTGAAAGGGAAGACAACTCTGATCAGTACTAGCAAGAAACTACGATCCCTCATAAAATCATCTAAGGCTAGCTTTGAAAGAAAAATTGCACAAGACGCTAAAGGTAATCACAAGGCCTTCTTTAGTTATGTCAGAAACCTGGGTGGAAACTCCCAGATATGCTCTGAGTTAGTGCAAAATGACAAAAAATACACTGAACCCACAGACATTGCCAACATCCTGGCAGACAGGTTCAGTGCAAACTTCTCCCCCCTTCTCCCCAAATGAGCAAATGACTATCCCAACAGAGTGTAGCCTCCCTGACATCACAGATGCACAGGTGAGAGCTGCCCTCTCCAAAGCAAAAAACACAGCATCAATGGGACCGGACGGTGTTCCGGGCTGCGTTTTACATGAGCTCCAAGAAGAAATGAACCCTCACTTAAAATCACTATTCAGTCTCAGCCTTACAACAAGATATGTACCCAAAGAATGGTGTACAGCAACAGTGGTCCCACTCCATAAAGGTGGTGCCACAACAGACCCCGGAAACTATTGCCCTATAAGCCTAACTAACCTGGTCTGCAAAGCTATGGAGCGTATCAGCATGGAACTCATAAACAAAGACATTGGGAACCTCCAAACACTGGATCCTACCCAATTCGGCTTTGTTAAGGGCAGATTTTGCCTCTTGAACCTGGTCGATTTCTTTGAAACAGTCACCAAGGCCATAGACGAAGGGAGGTAGTCCACACAGCCTACCTTGACCTTGCAAAAGCCTTCAACACAATACCCCACTCGGGCATCATAAATAAGCTCACCAACTTAAATATCAACCCCTATGTCACAAGATGGGTTACAAACTGGCTTAGGGATAAAACCCACATGGTCAGAATTGCAGGTGCCATGTCAGACTCTAAACCAGTTACAAGTGGCATCCCACAAGGCTCAGTCCTGGGACCTCTCTTGTTCGGTATATATTTCTCTGAGGTACAGGCTAACACAGGAGGACTATGGCTGACAAAGTTTGCAGATGACTGCAAACTGGGGGCCATAATCGATTCGCCGGCTGACACAAGCATCCTCCAAAAAGGTCTCACAGAGACGGATAACTGGTGCCAGAGCCATGGCCTAAAGCTAAATGCCAAAAAGTGCATAGTCATCCCCTTTGGGAAAAACAAAGTGCCCACAAATTACCACATATGTGGTCTTCCTTTAAGTACGGAAAAAGTAATTAGGGATTTGGGGACCCAAGTAAATTGCAATCTCTCCTTTGACAATCACATTGCCAAAGTGGTTAGAAAGACATCCTATATAGCCCACCTTATCACAAAGGGGTTCACATTTAGATCAAGAGAGGTCATTGTGCCCCTCTACTCATCACTCATCAGGCCCATAAATGAATACAATGCCCCATTTGGGATGTACCTTACCCGACACCTGCTACAACTAGAAAGACCCCAATAGTACCTCACCAAGAGGATCAAGGGACTCAAACAGATGCCCTACGCAGTTAGGCTAAAGAAACTCCAGCTCTACTCAGTTGCTTACGGCCTACTCAGAGGCGACCTGTGCCTGACGTATAAAGCCATGTCCAACCCTGAATTAATGGACATGCTCCACCTCAAGAAATCCAAATCCATCAGAGCTACACGCTCCAGTGACTTAAACCTCAGCACAGAAATAAATAGAACATGCTGGAGGGACAGATTCATATCCCAGAGGCTCCCTTCACTCTGGAACAAAATCCCAGTCCATGTTAGACAGAGCCCTTCAATGACCCTCTTCAAGAAGAATCTTGACGTTTGGATGGGAGATCGTAAATTTACCCCTGGGATCTCTTTTGTGTCACTGCTAGACAGAGGCACGGTAAACTAACCTTAAATGGGCTATCTTCTGTGACCTACTATACAGAGGCACAGTCAACTAATCTAAAAAGGATGGTGAAAGCCAAACACACTCTGGCTAGGCTTGTAAATGCTCTAGGGCAGATAGCCTAGTATCAACCTATGAACCTATGATAGCTACAGGAGACTTCTTGCTGGCCGAAGGATATTACTATATATTTCTTGGAATTCAGTTTCAGTACAAGGTTTTAAAACCAATTATTGGTTTGGGAAAGACCCACTTTATAGCATCTCAGTGTCAACTGGGGAGTTTATGATAGCACCAAGTTTGCAGTCTTCTGCAAATTTGGTCAACCATAAACCCTTAACAGTAGCTTTGACCTCCAAGAAGTAAATGCCAAAAAGGAGTGGCCCAAAAACTGAACCCTGGAGTACACTGGTAGTGACAGTTTTTTTTTTTTGAGGAGTTACAGCATCCCACCCAAATTTTGTGGGTTCTATTAGTCGGCCAAGTTGATATCCAATAAACTACACTATCCATGCATTCTATATGATGATATGTCACCCCAGACACTCTTCTTATTTGGTCAAGAATAAAACTCCCAGCAAATAGGTTGGCCTACACAGATCTTTATTAAACTCCCACTCTGTGTTCGGAATACTTGCTGCACACCATATCCTGCACAGAGTTTCTGCATGTATCTATTCTGCTTACATTTGTTCCTTTTTGTTTGCATTGTCATTTCCTCGATATCTTGATATCTTGCTGCACATTCACTCCCATATAATACTTGTTGATCAATCCCAACATGGGAAACTGACAACATTCTTTTTAATTTACCTTAACTTACAAATGCAAATTTGAACAAGAAAAATCTCTACTCTGCACCATGTGACATACCACTCAACTCTACCAAATTCCTCAGAATTTACTGGTTTTGAGGGCAAAAATAATGGGGTGCCACAAATTCTAAGTGGCTCCTTCAAATCCAGATTTTTTTGTGTACAATTTTTAGTTACAGCTGACGTTAGCTTCGTGAGGCAATGCCTGACTTCCTGTCAGGTTCAGAGACTCAGATGAGAGATAAAAAATTAAAAAAAAGTTTTTTTATAGGCACAGCCCACCCACAATGACGTGCACCACTGTGGCAGCCAACCAAAAAGGCTGTGAGTCAATGCAACAACGTCAAAGCATGGTTAATTTTTTGCATACAGAAAACAGCAATGGAAATCAAGAAAGACTCAGACTTGTTATTCTAAAACTGTAATTTTATTATTAAAACATTTAAAGCACATTAAGTGCTTTCATTCCTCCTTCCAGAACTTCATTAGAAGTGTTTTAAATGTGTTTTAATAATAAAGTTATGGTTTTGCAATTTACAATAAGTCCAAATCTTTCTTGGCTGGTTTCCATTGCCATTTTCTGCACACAGGATTGTTGCCATTACAGTTTACCATCTTTACTTAATGGGGTCATGGCTGCAATGCCATAAAACTGGTCCTCAATTAAGTTCCTGCAAACAAAATTATATCGAGAGGCTCACGAATGCAAGGCTTTTTTTTTCCTTTTAAAAGGCTTCCAAGTCGATCAGGGAGCATATGGCTTGGTAATTCCTTACAGTCCTTATCGGCTGTGAATCATGCTCATCACAGGTAGGGAGGATGAGAAAAGAGATACAATTTAACTATTTGCAGTGTAGTTAGCTACTAGTTCAGGACCCATTGGTTGCGGACACCTCATTTGGAACAGAGTGGTTTCAGGATGAGCTTCAGCATTAAGAAGCTAGCTTCAGATACTGGCATGTTTTTCAGCAGGGTAGTGGAGGTAAGTGAGATGTCATAACTAAAGGAAGAAGCTACTGCAGCAGTTGGTATTCCTGTCCTCTTTAATCAACCACGGTATGTGACTGTGCAGCTTCTTTCTGGTAAATGGACCATTTTCTCAAGGAAGCGGCAGCAACAAGCCCATTTTAGTAAGTACCAGGGTGGGATGAGTGTAAGGGAACATTGTCTTTATGTGAGAAGGAATGATGGCTATACCTGGGGTGTGATAATTACCTACCATACACCTGTAGACCTCTTCATGGTGTTCCTCCCTAGTACAGGTGCCAACTAGCTAACAGTTTGTTTGGTGTTGATTGATTTTTATGAAATGAAAATTTTATGTATGGAAGTTTGTCTTACTGTTCATGAAGGGAGTGGATAATGGTTTTAAAATACAGTTTTAGCATTATCTCCATTAACATTTGATTGAGTCATTGCTGGTTATTTAGTAACAGGGTTACAAAGTTTATTTTAAGTCAAGTGTGCATAGAATTGCATTGAAATGGAGCCTTAGAGTGCTGTTGCATAATGGTTGTAATTTAGATTGGAATACTGTGTCACAAATTAGATGTGGGGTGGGGCTGTGACCTAGACAGTTATTATTTAACAGGTGGATTGGATGAGTCTTTTTGTACCTAGTGTTGACATCGCTGAATCCTGCAATAACCAACTATGCCGTTCTTGAAAAAAATAACAATATATAATTCAAATTTACTGTGCAGCCACTTTAAAACTTCTCTTGTGTAAGATGATCTGATATTTATTAGTTTTCTCCCATTCAGAGCTGATGGCAATTACTCATGATCTAGGGAATCTGCATACTTGGAGGGGCTGTGTTTGTTCTAAATGCACAAAAGTATTTTGACACATCTGTTGTTTTTTTATGGGTCATAGATAGCCTTCATTAGAATAGCTTAGAACCCATAAAAAGTGTTTCACAACATGAAAACTTTGAAAACATGCATATTTCTGGGACTAATACTGTATCCATTTTTAAGTGTGTGTTCTGACATACTGCATTTGTAAGTAATTTTACTTGTAAGGCTTTTAACTCCTTTGTGTGTGTGTGTGTGTGTGTGTGTGTGTGTGTGTGTGTGTGTGTGTGTGTGTGTGTGTGTGTGTGTGTGTGTGTGTGTGTGTGTGTGTGTGTGTGTGTGTGTGTGTGTGTGTGTGTGTGTGTGTGTGTGTGTGTGTGTGTGTGTCTGTGTGTGTGTGTGTTCTGTAAACTTTCTTGTACAGCTATCAGATTTTCCACCTTCATTTTTTTCTTGAAGGAATTCCATTTCCTGTGACATATTTACATTTTGTTCATCTAGAAAATATATTATTAGTACATCCACAGAGAAGTCATGATGCATAGCTGAACTGGGTTACATACAAGCAAGGCGTATGGGATAGAAGATTTCTTCAGGATTGCTATGCACACAAATTACTTTGTATGTCCCCTCCACTGATGTCCTCATAAAACAGAAGAATCAGTCTTTGAAACCCAAGCTCATTTTTGTTCTATACAAATTGTTATTGCTTGCAGCATGAATATTATTATTTTTTTTTGTTTAGCAGTGCTGAATGTTGGTATCCCACAATTCCATTGGGGTGGGTGGGGGTGGGGGGTTACACAATTATGTATGCAAATTATATGTTAATCGACATCCAGATTTTTAGCCAGTTACACCTACTTTTCATGACCCTTTGACCAGATTTTTGATGCTTCCAGGTTGAGAGGTACACTATGTGATAATTTCAAAAATTTAGCTAATATAACCTGCTATAATTAGAGCACAATGAAATTCATTTTAGTAAATGAGAACATGTAAAGACCCCTTTAATGCATAAAAAATTAAGAAAAAAATGCTATTGGCTTACAAGATGTTTTACTCACACCTAGCTGGTGGTCTCTCTTAATAATTTTACTACAAAACATCAACTTCAAACAATTTGAATACTAAAACTGGACTGGCTACCTTTGGTCAGTATACGTAAGCACGTCTTAATTTCTCTGGCTGGCTATTTCACTCATTTCCCTTCTTCCACTATTCACAGATTAGAAAACAACAATAGCAAAAAATACCATTAAAATCCATTACTTTGCTTTATTTTCAGATACACACTAATCATCCCCACTTCTGCTTGGTTTGCAAGTAAATGAATGAACACATGAAAGTAAGTCATATAGAAAAGCAAACTTTTCCAGTGACCCCAAACACACACTCTTGTTGACCTTCAGTCGTCTTGTTGACTGCTTCTTTCTGAAAGCATATAATACCTCTTCTCACCTGCTTAGCAGCAGGACCCCTATCCTAATGCCTCCAAACATCACCTGTTACATATTGCTTCCATTTTTCACATTCAACTCTACATAAGTCACTGCTGTCTCTATTTCTTAACATATCTAAAACATAAAGTGCATCTAAGACTGCACATTTCTGCCTCCTACTTTCAAACTCTTTTAACAGGGATCTGCCCCTTGTGTTTTCTTTATTGGACAGCTGTTTGGGTGGCCCTTCCTCTCCCAGATGAATGCCCATAAGGCAACCAAATTCTTTACCTAATACTCTTATCACTGTGGATTCTGTTGCATGAAAAGCAGATGCCCCACTCACCATGCTAGATAAGGAGAAGATAACTGTTAGTTGCCTACGTGGAGCCAGGATCTGCAATATCACCCATGCACTCAAGTCACTGCACCCTTTGCATCAATATGATTTTATCATAGTCCATGCAGGTGTAAATGACCTGAGACATACCTCACTGGACTACAAGTAAAGAGACATTATGGATCTCTCTCAATATGTGTTAGAGATGGGTGAGCCAAGCACTGAGCAGCATTCTACCTTCACCAAGGATGATGCCACAGTACACACACAAAATGACTGAGTTTAATAATTGCCTTAGTTTCTGGTGTTACTCCAGGAGAAGCAAATATGTGTCAGCATGGCAGGACATGGTTAACAGACCACGATGCTTTGCCAAGAATGGTCTGCACCTGCCCCCAAAGCTTTAGGGTATTGACTAAAATTTTATCCACCCCTTAGAGCCTTTCCTGGCAATGCCAAAATAATAAAACTACCAAAATAGCAAAAAAGCAAAAGCAACCTTAAGGTGTTACTGCTCAGTGCTAGGAGCCTAAACAAAAAACTCCATACCCTACACGCCCTCCTCACTATGGGGAATGTAGACATCTGTGCCATTACCAGGACTTGGTTTAAAGCGATTGAAAGCAATTAGGGAGTGCAAGGTTACAGTGCCTTCCACACCTGTAGACTGTAGACCAACAATAGTATAGACAGGGACTAAAGGTGCTAGTGTCTCTATCTATGTTAGCAAGAAATATATCTCCAGGTTGATCAAGCAGGATGATTCCACGGAGTTCTTCCATGTGCAGGTCACCTTAAATAAGGTCCCTTACCATATTCTAGCTAGCTATAGGTCACCATCTATGACCCACGAGTCTCACAACTCTTACCTTGATCTGCTAGGGGAATTCAGCATCCAACCAAATACTCTATTGATTGATGACTTTATCCTTCTGCAGACTGGGAAAAAAACACTGCCTCAAACTCACAGATGAAATGCTTCCTGGACATTACCAGCACAAACACCATGGACCAGGTAGTGCATGCTCCAACCAGAGGATCAAATATATTGAAGCTAGTACTCACCAACATAGGAGACCCCCCCCCCCCCAACTGATGAGTTTGGAACGCAAAGCTGTCTGCTTTGAAATAAAAATCAACTCAGAAATCCCAACTAAACCTGCAGTAGTCAAGAACTATTCTAAGGCAAACTACATCCAATTAAGCAGCAGTTTTTCAAAAGTGAAAGGACCCCCAGGCCCCAGACCACAGCTACCTATATAGATTTATTTAAAGAAACCCTGTACAAACATGTTAATGGCTGGATAGAGGCTGCTGTACCTACCAGAAGTAAGCCCAAAGTAAACATTGAAAAAATAAAAACACCCATTAGTAGAATCCCTCCCCAACAAGGTATACAACAAAAGAAAAGAAGTCAAGGCCAAAATCAAAAAGAGCAACTTCCATAAAGAAAAGAGCTTTGTGATTCAACTAAACAAGAAATTATGAGAACTAATTAAGTCTAACAAGGCCAGCTACAAGGTCAGGATATTCTCTCAAGCTATGGATAATCACAAGGCCTTCTTCAGCTATGTCCATAACCTTAAAGGTAAGACACAGCAGTGTACTGATATAGTGATTAATGTTGCCACCTTCACTGATCATGGTGACATAGAGAATCTACTGGCCAATAAATTCAGCTCAAACTTCACCCTCAACCCCCCCCCCAGCTACCCCCTATGAAATTCGTATTAGCATACACCCCCCAATTATCAACAATGACCAGGTTGTGGAGGTGCTCACTAAGGCCATAAACATTGCCTCAATGGGCCCCAACAATATCCCTGTTTGCCCCTGAATAGTGTAAAGCATGACATATCAGGACCATTTGAGGAACTCTTCAACTACAGCCTCAAAACAGCTTATGTACCAGGTGAATGGAGGATTGCAATGGTCATCCCTCTTCATAAAGGCAGACCATCAGCCAACTCCAGGAACTACAGACCTGTCAGTTTGACAAGTCTAATATGCAAAGCCATGGAACGAGTTATCTTGGAAATGATCAACAAGGACATTAACAACCTACAGACACTGGACACATCACAGTTTGGCTTTGCTAAGGGAAGGTCATCCATATTTAACCTGGATGATTTCTTTGAGAAGATCATCAAGGCAGTGGATGAGGATAAGACAGTACATACCGCATATCTTGACCTGGCCAAGGCATTCAATATAATACTCCACTCAGGAATTGTTGACAAACTCTCTGAACTTAAACATAAATCCATTCATAACTTGCTGGATTGCTGGCTGGCTCACTGATAGGACCCAAGAAGTCAGAATTGGTGAGACCACCTCCACCAAGAGACTGGTTACCAGAGGAGTACCTTAGGGTTCCATGCTGGGCTCATTCTTGTTTGGCATCTACTTCTCAGAAGTCAAGGCTAATGTCAAAGGCCTTTGTCTCACCAAGTTTGTAGACAGCTGTAGATTTTGAGCAATCATAGATTTCCCCCTGACATGAACATCTTGCAAGAGGGTCTAACACATACAAATGGCTGGTGCCAAAGCTAAGGTTTAAAACTCAATGCCAAGAAATGCATTATAATTCACTTTGGAAAACTGTCCACCCAAGTAAAATTACTCCATCAATAAAACACACAGAGGCTGTCAGTAAATGTAATGTTTTTCTAATTAACACTCGCTCCCACAAGTCCCTTAGTTAAAAACCTACTAATAAGCTCCCCTTCCAAATAGATACCCAAGGTACTTGGGGACAAAAATGCGTAGGGGTGCATGGCTAGTCATATGAAGGGCCTGGTGGTCATTAGCCCAGTAACAACCCATGAACTTAGAAGTTTTCTGACATTCCTCCCACCTCCTTTTCTTGTCCAGACTGATGTTGTGTAATGGTGGGTGGTTGATGAATCATTAATTTTTGTAGCTTTTCCTCTATTGCTGTTTTGCCCCCAGTTTGTTTTCCAGTGTAAAACTTCACTGCATACTTGAAGTGCCTCATCAAGTGATGAGCAGCTCCAACAAACACTGTCCTGCCACATTTTTCACAATGTAGCTTACTGGGAATGTGACAGCTGGACAACTGCAATTCCAGTGATCCCGATTCTCACAAAAATTTCACAGTGAAAACCACTTTCTGTGATTGTGATTTTCTTTTTTTCTTCTCACTATTGTGCAACCACAGTATTACTATATACAAGTTATGGGGAGTCTAATGGGTTTGATCTAACATAGGAGGGTGAATGGGAGCTTGCCTTCTCCCTGCACAAATCGCTTTAATTTTGGTTCAGTGAAAGTGGTTTTCAGCAGAACTGGTTTAAGGGAAGGAGAAGCATGAAGATTGCTTTTGGGAAGTCAACATGGATTCTTGCTGGATACAGCAGGTGCACCACTGCCCCTTCCAGCCACATATTCCACAATTGGATAAAACAGCATTCTTCCCTGACATACTTCACTAGAGAAGTCTTCATCTATATTCACATACCCCCCCCCCCCCAGCTGTC